>NC_082731.1:38744720-39030442 GCF_030144855.1 Hypanus sabinus | reverse complement strand
GAGGTATGGATATAGTGCAGATTTTCACGGCCAATGTTTTATTTATTTATTTGTTTCGACATAATCTTCTTGGCCAAACGGCCTATTCCTTCGTTATCCTGTTCTATGTACAAAACTGCTGTATTCCCACACAGGAATCTCACACTCACACATCATGTATTCAAAACATAAACACACGTGCGCCTACAATCCCAACACACAGGCACATACATCTTCTCACTCATACCACTCACAATCACTGATATTCTCTTTTCTGTCTCCCTCTATTGCAGCCAACCTGGCCGTGATTGGAGTAATGTTCCGCAGACGTTGCGGTCACTCCAGATGCATCACCGTCTACCTGCTGTCAATGGCGGTGACAGATTTCCTAGTTATCATCACGTCCGTGATATTACTCCGGATTGTTCCCATGATTTATCATGCCAATGCATTGACCGTCATCCCGGGGTGCATTGTGAAGGTCACCGTAGCGTACGGAGTACGAGACTGCTCCGCTTGGATGACGGTGAAGTTCACGTTTGATCGCTTTGTCGCTATCTGCTGCCAAAAATTGAAAATGAAATACTGCACCGAGCGAACGGCAATTGTGACGATGGGAACAGTGACTGCCCTGAGCTGCTTAAAAAATACATTTATGGTTTTTATATATGAACCTGCACGTGAACTCGAACCCACAAAATGCATAATTAAATCAGCATATTACACCTCAGTCGGCTGGTTAACATTTGACTTGATGGCTATTATTTTGACTCCTGTTCTGCCATCCTTTCTCATTTTGCTGCTCAACCTGCTTACCATCAGAAATATTTTGAGGGCAATTAGAATTCGCAGAAGACTCCAGAGCAGCGGGAACAGTGAGAGACAGAGCGACCCGGAGACGGACAGCCGCAGGAAGTCCATCGTCCTGCTCCTAAGTATCTCGGGTATCTTCATCCTCTTGTGGCTGCTAGTATTGATAAATGTCCTCAACGTTCACATTTTAGGAATCTCTTTCTTTTCAGGTTCCAACTTTAGTGAATCGAATTTTGCTCTGGAAGAAAGTGGACGCGCGCTTCAGTTCCTGTGTTCCTGCGTGAATCGATTTGTTTATGCAGGGACACAGAGTATGATCAGAGACGAGATAAAGCTGGGGCTGAAATATCTGCTGAATCTAATTAATAAATTACTAAAATAAGTTTTGTTTATAAACAAGTGAAAATTTGCATTTGTCGGAATTCCAAGCAACACACGCAGAATGCTGGCGCAACTCAGCAGGCCAGACTCTATCTCCGGAAAAAAGTACTGTCGAGGTTTTGGGCCGACACCGTTCGGGAAGAGTGGGATTGGTTTTGCTTGCAAAAATTTGTTGTTTTCAGTTTTTTCATATCAGCTACTCAAACACAAAGTCAACGTTAAATTCATTGTTATTTGCACACGTACATGTATGCATAGGTGCGACAAAACTCTTCCCTGCATTATCATTGCAATCACAGGGCCTCAGTGAAGCAGCTTGCATACGAAAAGTACAACTCATAAAAAATTGTTACTACCGTAAATTATAAGGTCAAATTAAAGCCCATTTTACCGATGTGCTTAAATTGTTCATTGCTTTTCTGAATTATCGCCATTCGGATTTTGCCGACTGGTTCAATAAAAATAACTGTTCTTAGACCTACGCAACTTTAGACTTCTAGACCACCTGCCCGATTTAGCCGCCAGGAGATGGCATGGCCCGGAGAGAGAATCTCTCAAGATGTATATTACCTTCCTGCGACAGGATCTCGTGTAAACACCACTAATGGCTGTGAGAGTTAAATTCATGTGCATTGAGCACTGCAGATTATTGCATTCAGAACGCATGGCAATTACCGTACAAGACAAGAGCAACTACTCAGGATACTTTCAACAGTACACCTGCAAACGTCAGTTGAGTAGTTTAATAACAATACGAACCCCCGATGATAGTAAAGATACTGGGGCACTCGCTTTCGTATTACATTTATATGCGCGACCCATGAATTGTCATCCAACAGGTCGCAAAAGAATTAAATGCTGCTGCCTCTCTATGATCTGTGCATGAATGTAGACTGGCTCATGTTCCCTCACATTCCCTTTGCAGAAACCAACATTCAGTTATTTAGTTTAGTTGAAATTGAGCAAGAGGTTGTTTCATGGAGCTATACCGCAAGGAACGGGACCCTTCAACACACGTCATCCATGACGACAAAATTGCTGAGCCGAGCCAGTCCAATTTGACTACGTTGAACCAGATCTAACGTTGAGTCCGATGGTTCGTTCTCTCATCTTTTTTTTATTAGTTTCCACAAAACAGCGGTAAAGAGGTGGGAGAATCGTCTGGTGAGAAGAAAGTTATTCTTACTACTTCGCGGAACAGCAGGACATTTTGATGTAATCAATGGAGGGAAGCTGGTTTTGTGATGACCTGAGCTTTTTCAATAGGCCTCTGACGATTCCATCTGATGAATACATGGAAGAGAATCTGAATGAATTAAAATACATTCTGTATAGGGACAATATATATAATCAAATATCCCACCACGTAGACCATGCCATCATCTCGAAGCAACCATCGGGTCGACGGTACAGAATCATCCATTCTCATACCATCTGATGCAAGAGCATTTAATTCCCAGGGGATCGGTATGTAAGAAGATAGGAAATGGGCAACAAGGGAGAGGAAAGTCTAATTTACATTACGGATGGTTAAGTGGTGAAGGGAGTGAAGGAGACTGCGTGTGTGTGTGTGTGTGTGTGTGTGTGTGTGTGTGTGTGTGTGTGTGTGTGTGTGTGTGTGTGTGTGTGTGTGTGTGTGTGTGTGTGTGTGTGTGTGTGTGTGTGTGTGTCTGTGTGTGTGTGTGTGTGTCTGTCTGTCTGTCTGTCTGTGAGCATTTGTGTCCCATGAAGTTTCTACTATTCCCTAACAGAGAAATTATTCAGTTTCATTTTTTGTTTCGCAAATTAATAGAATACTTGAATTAATTGAATGACATGGAACTTTGTTAAGACAAATCAAAGCAGGACTACCACAATGAATGTCAGTGTCCTGGGGAGTGTTGCAAACCGAAACACGGGGATGCAGCTACAGGACACAGCTCCTTGCAAGTGGTGATATTGTGAGGCAGGCTGGTAAAGGACGAAACATATTTACCTTTATCTGTCAAGATATTGTATATTTGATGTAACATCATGTTATGGCTATGCAAGATTTTGCTAAGGTTGCAGGACTTTGGAGAGTAAGCTGACTCGACAGTCAAATTCCTGAGACAAGGGCCAATGTAAGCAGGCAGTGTAACGTTGTCGTGATTTCCTCAAGTCCTGAGAAGTGAAACGACGAAAAGAATGGAGTTAAGTACAAATAAATTATAATAAAGCTGACACGTTTATAATCACCAGGCCAATTGCCTAATCAACTTCGCTGCTGAACCCGTAGTTCTGAGTACTCCCCTCACTAGGAGCAGATCTGCGTAAATCTTCATTGATGCTGGTAGATCTCAGTAAAACGGGAATCGACTGTGGTCCATTATTAGACACTATGGCGTGAGGGAACCCGTGGAGCCTAAACAAAGGTTAATCCATGAGTGCGGCATTCTCATGAGCCGGTAGGTGCTTAGGGAGGGAAATGAAGTGGGCAGCCTCGGAAAATCGATCTACAGACACAACTGGCGGTATTTCCATTAGACGAGGGCAGCACTGTGCTGAAATCTACTGACAGTTGGGATCAAAGGCGACGGATCAGAAGCAGTAGACATAGCCGACCTGCCGGACGCTGGCGTGACGTCTTGTTCCGAACACCGGTAGGACAGGCATGCACAAAGTAGATGATACCCTGGCAATTATATGCCCATCAAAATTGTCACTTTATAAATTCCTGGATCTGTTGATTTTCGGGACGCAGTGCCAGACGGAAGGAGTGGCTCTATTCGAACGCTTAGGATGGCACTGCAGGAGCAACAAACAGAAGGTTAGGAAGCCCCAGCCGAGATGGATCCGACTGTTGGACGGCCCTCACCTCCGCCTATCTTCCCCAGATCACTTAAGTAGCAATACACTGTACATGAAGAATCTCTGGATCGGCATTCTCCGAATATTCATCAACTACTGGGAAAGAGCGTCTGCCATAGAATTCTTGCTGCCGGGGAGATAGGTGAGGATGAAATTAAACTGTCTGAAGAAGCAATCTCTCCGGACTCGACGGGAGTTGAGTCTCTTTGCATCATACATGTAGGAGGGGCTCTGCTGATCTGTCCAGACCAGGAAAGGATACTCAACCCCTTCAGCCCACTGTCACAATTCATCTTTGACGGCCATGAACACTCGGCTCCCAACTTCATAGTTCATTTTGGCCGGAGAGTTCGTGTGTGTGTGTGTGTGTGTGTGTGTGTGTGTGTGTGTGTGTGTGTGTGTGTGTGTGTGTGTGTGTGTGTGTGTGTGTGTGTGTGTGTGTGTGTGTGTGTGTGTGTGTGTGTGTGTGTGTGTGTGTGTGTGTGTGTGTGTGTGTGTGTGTGTGTGTGTGGCATGAGAGTTCTATAAAAACTAAACAGAGAAGTTGTTACATTATTTAAAGATAATCAGAAGCACCGGGTTCCAACATCGTAGTTTATTTCTGCTTGAATCAACCGACGAGAAAGAAAGCCACAAGGGTGCACGGAGGTTATCCGCAGAAGAGCGCTGACAGAATTCAGCTCCAATGCCGACATCTGATGCATTAGCATCGACTACAAATGTTTGTGTTGAGGCTGTGTGTTGCAGGATTGGAGCAGTGCCGAAACGTCCCCTTAACTCTGAAAATGCTTGATTGGCACCGCCTGTCCATTGGAATCCTGACGAGATGTTCTGGGCTGGCGCATTTTTGGGAGCAGCGCTAAAGCCAAAGTACCGGATGAAGCGGAACCAGTGCCTACTGTCAATGGTTTGTTCCATTCTGTAAATCCTTGAACTTTAACAGGGTCCATTTGAACACCGGAGCGGGTAAGTATATGGCCCAAAAATGGCAACTGGTCTGCATGTAACTTATGTTTTATTTTCGGGTTTGGCGTACAGGTTTTTCATGAGCCGGACATACTAGACGTGTTCCTAATCAGAGCGAGAATAAGTAAGGATGTCAATCAAGATGTCGATGTGCATATTGTGATATAAGGCCTAGAACACAGTGGGGTGATTAATCAGACCAACGGTCATCGCCAGGTACTCACAGTGGCCATTAGAGGTGTTAAAATCTGTCTTCCAGTATTTCTCTTCTCTCACGCGAAAAAGATTGCAAGCATTACACAGATCACTGTTGGAGATTATTGTGGGCCCCTGGAAATGTACGAACGCAGACGCTAGCAAACGAAGAGCGTAAAGGTTCTTCCGTCAAGTTAGTCAGCGCCAATAATGGATGCTGTGACGGAGCTTGCCTTCTTTCCTGATCACAACAAAATACGCCCGCGCTTGTCGGCGAGTTTGAGGGACAGGTAAAGCCCATGGTCAAAGGCAACTTTTATTAATCCTCTGTGGCCAGGTCGAGAGAGGTGAAATAGCAGGCCCAGGGGAGGACTAGTGCCAGATGCAAAGCTTATGGCTTTTATAAGGTGGGCGTTCGGAACGGACCCAAGTGCAAGACACAGACACTGAAGTACTAGGGAGAGGACTACGTCTATCAAGAAAAGCAAGAGAAGTGGGGGAGAAACGACGCTGGACAAGACACAGGCCCTAGACAAGATAAGGAGACAGGGCATGGGCTAGGACTTGAGTAGAAATGTGGGACCTGGACGAGGAACTAGGAACCTGGACAAGGACTCTGCCAGAGACTGGACTGGGACCCGGAACCTGGGTCTTGACTCGGGCTCGGACTCCGGCTCCAAGCGACGATAGGACGTGGGGGCAGTACGCAGGACTCCAGGGCTGGACGAGGACATGAAGCTCAGAATTGGTCTTGATCGAGGAGAGCAAAAACGCAGAGCCTAGGTCGAGGGAAAGCAAAGCAGAAGCAGGGAGAAGCGCAGCTGGACACGGAGACTAGCCTGGACGAGACCAGGACTCAGGGCCCAGGCTAAGTCTTGGACTTGGACACGGACTGGGAGCTCTTCGGAATCTTGGACAGCGACTGGAACCACCTCTGAGCTTTGGACATGGAATTGAACCTCCACGTAGCCTTGGACACGGAATGGAAACAGAATGCAACCTCCTCGGAGCATTGTACTTGAAGACAGGAACCGTGAGCCTTAGCCTGCAGCACAGGAACACAGAGCACAGAGTCAGGACCTCTCCTTGGGAACAGATCATAGGGCCAGGACATATACGGACATTAAACACAGGGACACAAAGAGACATTTCCAAGCTCATTTATAGATAGTTCCTTCTGTCGGCGTGGCAAGGATCCGATCTCACTCCGGCGGCTGAACTTCACGGCGAGGACGCAGACAAAGTTGCCGGCAAGGCTTCAAGCGTGGGTAGCAGGTAGGGCTACAAACGTACGTTGCTGTCAGAGCTACAGTAGTCGGTTGCAGGCAGGACTTCAGACCAGGCTTCAGAGGGAAGGGAGGGAACAGTCCAGCCTCAGGGTAACGGCAAAGACGGCATGACTTACCGAACAGAAGCAAGGACAGGAAGGGGCAAATCCCACTGTAGGGTAACGGCAAGGACTGCTTGACTTACCCCACGGAGTTAAGGACAGAAATGGTCAGATTCCATCTAGGGCATCGGCAAGAACTGCCTGACTTACCCCACAGAGGCGAGGACAGGATACCGACGAGACGAACCAGTAACCGTACTAGAAACCAGGGCCACTTATCTTCCAGCCCCATTATGCGAATCAGGAGTCCACGGACCGGAATGTCAACCGGAACACAGCAATGACAATGACACGGAACATAACAATGGCATAGTCGTGTTGCTGTCTGGGAGAAGGGAAATGACCTTCCTTTCACTGAGGACCTCAGGAAGTTCTGCATATTAATTGGAGATCGCAGAGAGGTCCACATCCTCAGCTGACACATGACGGATTTCAGGGAACGGAGCTTGTGCTGAACCCAGACTACTAGACAGGCATGACCTTCCCGAATCTTGGATTGCTGTCAAAGCATAATCGATTCGTGTTTTATGTCGGGATAACCAGGGTAGAGCAAGTGCCAGTACCAGTTCAGGCGTATCAAACAGATAGGAGAATTCTTCACAAACGTCACGCAGCTGTTGGAGGGGTCGGATGAAAAGGTAGATCAGTCCGTTGACTAGAAGTCAACCGTGCAATGTCTTGTCGTTGATCTTCACTCTTAATTCTGAGTCGGAACTTCCCATCTTGAGCTGGAGATGTTCATGATATTGCCAGCTGCATCGGAGTTGATAAACGCCCTCTAATCATTGCCCGAGACCTCCACGATAAGGAAGCTGCTGGGAATTACACAATGAGCGGAAGTTGACTGAAGAGAGATCCAATCCGTCAGGACTCCCTGCTGTCTGTTATGCTACTTTACTGGACGCATGGGACAAACCGCCTGGAAATATCCTGCGTCGCAACAAGAGAGGTTCAAGAGATCTTCTCCTTCCTCTTGAGACATGCGCATGCTCCCTACATGCATGGGCTCCCCCGACTACTTGGAGCTTGATGGTGAGAGACGGGGTGAGGCCAAGGAAAGCCAGTAATCAGACGGCGCGTAGGAACCTCGAAACATGTTTTCCCTCCGTCCCTCACTTACCGGGTCGTCAACTCGAATAGCCAGATTATTTAGGTCATCTGGACTATCCTGCTCGTTCCAAACAGTGATATCATGCTAGATCCTTGCGTTCAGTCCACGCTAGAAGGCAGTGCTGAAAAATTAGTCATTCCAACTTTTCTCTACTGAGAGTGCGGAATTTGACAGCAGTTGCTGTCGTCGTCAGTCTGCCTATGCGCATGTTCAAGAGTCGGTGGACAGCTTCCGGCCCAATTCTGGATGGTCCAAAACCCTCCTAAATTCTGCAACGAAATATCGAAACCATTGGGCTGCGGGATATCCTTGCTCCCGTAAAGCGTTGAACATCCTGAGTACAAGTCCACCTAGGAGATTGGCCATGTACGTCATGTTGGTGGAGTACTTGGTTCTTGTACGGACGCGGGATTCTTTGGGGATATGAAGGCAGACCCTTGATTCTGGTCCGGGCGCGGAAGTGGGAGCATTAAAAACAGAAATTGTTGGGGCAGGAGCTCCTGCGAGATGCTGGAAGTGGGACTGAGCGGCCGGAGGCTGCTGAGTTCTGCTACTGAGATCGTTAATAGCTGTCAGGTAAACCTGGCTGTCCTCAGTATGCTCGGGGACGGCGGCCGTGCAAGAGAAAATCGCAGACACCCGACTCGAATTTTGTGCGGTGAGTTGCTGAACAGTTGCGGCGAAGGATGATACCTGGTCCTCCAGATGAGACTGAGCTTGTTAGCAAAATAATATTTTCCTCATTACTTCCGGAACAACACTCAGAACAGATTCAATTGCCTATAGCTTTTCCCCTAACTGACCAATATGTTTCAGTGTCAAGATCTACTGTATCTCTCTGCTCAGTCTATATTTGTGTGTTTGAGAACTGCAGACACTAAGATCGGATATTGCCCAAGTACTGAGAAAGAGGGAGAGAGCCACTGAAGCGGATCGATAGTTCACAGACTTTAATGTGAACAGTGTTTAGAGGGCAAGCGCTAGGCTAATCAGGGCCGTTATCTTAAGCTCTCAAAAGGAAAACCAAGCCAACACTTCGACTGAAAGGAATAACTAATATAAAACGAATACCGCTCGTTTTCAGAGTCAGGTGCTTCGACAGTCCAACTACGCAGGCACGACCGAATGCAACCAGGCAGCGTAACGTAACGGTGCTTTAAAAAGTGTTACGACAAATAGAACGGCGTTCCATAATGCCACAATGAAATAATAATTAGCTGATATTTCCATATGAATTGCCGAAACGGTGATTGTGACTTGAAAGGCTGCAGAAAACATTGATAACATGTTGCCATGGTTGGAGGGGAAGACTGGTTCGGTTGGACTATTAGGTTGTACATTCTGATGGATGACTGTTCGGGTTTTATAAAATTACGAACGACATTGATAGAGTGAATTACAACTGTACTTTCACAAGCATGGGCGAGTACAAATAGAGAGGTCATGGACTTAAAGTGAGGGGTAAGCTTTAGGAGGGATCTGAGCAGCAACTTTTGCTGATGGAGGATACTGAATGCCTGGAATGAGCTGTCAGTGCTGGTGGTAGAGGGAGGAATATGTGATATTTAAAAGACATTTGCATGAGATACTTTGGAGGGATGTCGACCAGACCGAGCAGTGGGCGATAGCACATTCACTTAAATTGGTGAAAACGGGAGAGTTCGGCAGAACGACTTGCTTACGAGCTGTATAGCTCTGACACTCCTGGTCATGATGGAGAAGGCACTTGAATTGAACTCACATCTATATTTCAAGAGTGAATAAATCGAAACCTCCCGTTATTACACTGAACATTTTCATTCATGGTTCGACACATATTCGATATTCTCAAATGAATCATGTACTCAACCTTTAGTTTTCAGATGGCATTGTTATCTTAACAGTATGAAAACGCCATGGGTTTTGCGTTTCCAATGCTCAATCAAAAGGATGTCCAAGGGATTATCTATTCGTCGTGATGAATAAAATCATTCATATCAACCTTCTACTCTGGCTTTTTTATCCCTCACGCATTTTACTTCATGCTCTACTGGATGTGGTAATGATGATGGTAAGTCCTTCTTCTGTCAGTATCGACCATGGAGGTTGCGTCCGAGCCGTATAGATATGAAAGCCTTGACAGTACAAGGTGCAAAGAAAGTCGTTCCCATGCAGTATGCTCCCCTTCTCCAGGCATCTAATGAACCCGGAGGAATGGCGGAGGCTGATACGGTTTGTGGTCATGAGAGCAAGCGTACGACTTGCCAGTAGGCGTTCAATTCAACATGCGACTGCCTTAGGAACACCCTCTCCGGGTTTTTCCCTTTGCGTGTACTCCCGAAGCCTACCCCATGAGAGGGTATTGCTGCGAGGCACCGGAGTTTTGAGAGCAGAGATTCTGCTGCGCTTAGGAACTAAGACAAACGTGAAGTCCATGAGTTGGATTTGTTCCTCCGAGAATATTTTAGGCGTACGTCACTGAGAACATTTAATAGGTGGTTTGAGTGTGTCCCCATTGGTCTCGTTCACAACCCCGCCAAAGTTCAAGAAAATGCTCCCATACACGTTAGAAATTCACAGTCTTCAATGCGCTCAGTGGAAAAGCATCAGTCTTATATCTGCCGCCAATATCCGTTAAACAGAATGATCAAGGAATACCAATGTAGGGTCCTCCAGTGTTCTCGACTCTCAGGAAGATCCCTGCAAAAAGATTCCATATTATCAGGTTGCTTCACCAGTGAACATTTACGAAATTCTCCTGAGCAACAACTCAGGATGCAAAACGTATTACTTAAAAATAAGTGTTTTTTTTTGTATTCCTTGAGCTGAATAACCCATAAACTTTGAAGAATTGTTGACCTTGGAACATCTTTTAACAGAAGGAAAGGTCTGCTCTTTAACGAGTCTCCTGCTCATTTCTTGTTGTGGCAGTACAGATGTGGTTGGTTCAGTGGACCATTCAGACTATGGAAATATCCCGGCCTGTAACAGAGTAGACTAGGCAGTGGTAGGTCCATTAATGCCTACGGGAATCCTCTATGGAAGTCACGATAACAGTTATAGATAAACCAAAGTTCATTAAAAATTTAACTGAATGAATTACGATATTTACACAGACATCATCTATCATCAAAGAACACAACCATCTTGTCCATCTTATCTTCTTGCAGCTCCCATGCAGCAGTCGGTACAAAAGTCAGCCAGGCCACCAGGTTCATAGGCAGATACTTCCCTTCAAATATTTATTTCCTGTACCACCGGCACATCCATCATCACTATAGTTTAGCACTACCAAGACCACCTTCATCAGTTTTTTTCCAAAATACATCATTTGTTTCATCAGTTATATTTGCCTTCGAGCTCGTCTCAAAGTACAGCCAATGTATCTGTCCACTTTCCAAGCCTGAAGCATCATGTCCCAGTTACAGTGGCTACGAAACAACTTTACCAATTATATCCCGCCATTATGTATACCGTAGGAGACTGAGGAAGTGGTAGATAGGAGCTACAGTCACTCCGAGGTTATAAGAGGTAGGTAACTGGGTGATTGTCAAGAGGAAAGAAGGGAGGTGAGCAGCCGGTAGAGGGTACCTACTTACAACTATTTCCAGTGCAGAGTAGTCATGTACACTAATCTCTCCATAATATTTGTAGCACTTTTAACAATATTGAAGGGGAATAACCTGCCAGTAGGGTGTCGTAGGAACAGGGTGTCTGGCACTGACACTGGCGACGTGTGGATAAGATTACTGAAGCGAGACAACCTGATTTTCTGTATATTTGGATAGAAGGTAGAATTAGCAACTGTTCAATTGCATGATCTCGTTCCGTGCCGCTAGTCAAAGAGAACTGTTGAAAACGCTAGTTGCTATTTTATGCATACCCAATAGATTTTATATAGTAGGGGAATTGTTAGATAGACTCTTACCTAGTAGGGGAATTAGTGTTTATGGGGAAAAGGCAAGTAGATCAGCAATAATCTTATTGACTGGCGGGACAGGCTCAGCAGACCGGATGGCCTAAACCTGCTCCTAATTCTTATGTTCTTATGTTATGTTCAATGTTTATTCGTTTGGTAAGGTCAGATGAAATTACTGATTCTTATGAGGGTCTCTGACAGTGACTCTAGTGCTGTAGATCACAAGAGAAGTGTGGCGAAGATTAATGCAGCGGCGCAAACTGATTTTCGGTATATTTGGAGAGAAGGTTGAGAAGGTGAACTTGACTTACGAACTATTCAATTGCATGATCTTGTTCTGTTCCGCTCTTCAAGGAGAAATGTTGGAAAAGCTGACGGCTAATTTACGCATCCCCAATAATGTTTCTTTGGTTGGTAAACTCGGATGAGATTGCCGAGTTTCTGACGCGTTGTGACGATGGGAGCTCAATACTACAGAGCGATGTTTTTTCCTCAGTCCTAGTGCCTCAGCATTTTTTTTCAGGAAGTGCCTGCTCTACTGGCAGTCAGTCAGATCACGTGCCTCCAGTATGTGCGCCGCCTACAACCCACCTGCAGGAATATTGCACGCATCCGACTACTTCTATTACTCCTTAAGACGCGTAACTGCCTCCGTTTGGAATAATTGAGGTAACAGAACCTCAGTTTGCATTGGCATCAGCCATGAACGTTCTGGATTCAATAGATTATGACATGGTTCTGGAGCACTGAAATATTGTAAGTGCTTCTCTGCTCCAGAAGGGAGAGAGGCAGACGAAAGGAAACTATAGAAATTATAGAGCAGTTAGTCGGGCTTCAGTGGTTGGTAAGAAGTTCGAGCCTTTGGTTAATGCTTTGGTTTCGAGTTCGTTGGTAAGGTTTATTAAATTAGGAATGTTTGACGGTGCTGAGCTGTGCTCACTAGCTTTCAGAAGAATGATGGGGAAATTAATTGAAAGCTATGGAATGTTGAAAGGCCTCGTTATTGTACATTTGGAGAGGATATGTCACATGCTGTTGCAGTCTACGACAAAAGAACACAGTCTCGGATTAGAGGGACATCCGCTTGAAACGTACATGAATTGTAAATCTGTGAAATAAATCTGTGTGATTGAACAGAAGAAGTATTTCGATATATTGAAGGCGGATGTTCACAGAATGATGGGTCAGGACATTAAAGGGTTGAGGGCCGAAGGCCAGAAATTGTACCTAAGAATGAAAGGGATCAGCCATGATGAAATGGCGAGCAAAGTCGATTAGCCAAAGTCCTAACTCTGTTCCACTAATTCATGGTCCTGTGGTCTTAGGGTTTTAAACGGTAGTTGCTTTTTCTCGATGAAATGGAAGCAGCATCACACATTATACACAATTCATCAAAACAAAATTTGGTATCAGCTGCTTAAAGTTACTTATTCTGTCCTAATGCAATTAGCTTACAAAAACAAAACCACAATCCTAGTTTGCTCCCTGGTGACGTCCGCCAGGCATAAATATGGCAGTATGTTAAGGCAAGGTATTGTACTAAATGCCGAAAGCATTCAACAGCAATGCATGGTGTTTCTCCGAGCTTGTGGCTGATCATTTATTATGTCATCATTGCAACCATCGGCATTCCAGGTAAAGTATCTGTGTTCATATCTATCCGGAAATTATTGGGAAATGTTTTAAACGCCGCTGCCTTTACCGATATTGCAGTACTCTGTCAAATACAACAATGCAGAAACAGTGGGAATAAAAAAGTGAAATAATGAGGCCGAGTTCATAGACTGGAGAAAAGGCTGTTAGCAGAGAACCTGTTTCAGAATTGTGGCTAGAGGATCCTCTTGCTGCTGTCTTTCCCCCACCGTGCATGATGCAACCAAAGTGAACCCTCTCCACTGTATATCTAGAGAAATTTGCAGTCACGCCAAATCTCCACCAATTCCTAAGAAAGTGAAAATGCTGGCGTGCTTTCTTATCATTGGCTAAATTTGCTGGGCTGGACTTCAATCAGTTGTTCTTTCTCCGGAACTAGAAGCTGCCCACACCTTTCCCATACCACAGGCAGTTGAAACTAAAGGGAAGGATTTAGACTTAAGGATAAGACATATACAGCCATTCGAACGAATATCGTTTGCAGACAGAGATTGTTTTGAAAATGATAGTCACTACCTAAGAGGAAGATAGAGGCAGAACTTCTCACAGCAGTTAAGCAGTTAGGCATTTGAATCACAGGATATCGAAGTCCGCAGACCATTCTGGCAATTGAAGATTGTGTTGAACTACCTCTATTAGTTGGCATGGGCATTATGGGTAAAATGAGTTTTCAGTCCCTGACGATTCTTATCAACTGAGATGCTATCGTAAATGAATTAAATACTGGAATTTATTCAGCATTTTCACCAGTAACAAGATAGAGTTACTGTTTTTTTACTCTGTATCATACACACATACCATGTCATACGAAGGTGCCTTGAGGCAACGAAATCGAGAGAATGAAGAATGTAGAATGAACAATCATCGTTAGCGCAATGAAGGTACAGACAGAAGATGGCTTCTCTCCTGAGCAGCAAGAAGCAGGCGGAATCAATGGAGGGAAGTAAAAATTCTGTAATAACTTGGTATTTTGTTGAGCAGATGCCGCACCAAGCTAGGAAGCATGCAGATGGGAGGTTTTAAAGGTAACAAAGGCAGACATTGTGCATGTACTGTTGATTATTTTCCAATCACCTTTGGCCACAGAGTTTGCAAGAAGAATGAAACATTGATTCTACTTTTAAATAGGGAGGTTATGTTAAACCGTGTAATTGCAGAGAAGTTAGTCTACATTCAGTCCTATGATAATTGTGTCTCAGTTCCTTTCCTTGCAGTTATGGAAAATCTCAGCCATTCAAACTAACAAAGTGTTGTACAAAGACATTAACTCGGTGAAAATGTTATATTGGAGGATATCGGTCTTGCTCCGGATCTGTTCCACAGAGATATACTCTCTGGTCAAATACAACCTGAAGTATGTTGCAACGTAACTACGTAGTTAATCACAAGATAAAAATCTTTATTAGGTAACAGTTTGTCAATACAGTTTCAAGCGGCAAAGTAATAGACGTAGAATTGAATACCTTCGGCATAAGACTTTCTGTGAATTTCAATGTTTTATTCCTTTGTCAGGCACACCACCCACGGAAAATGCACAACGCGACCAGACACCCACCAACAATTATCACACACATGCTGGCAACGATAAGAGAATGTAACGTTCACGCGAGACATCCTCAAAAAACACAAATGCCACATATCACATTATAAAAAATGATCATGCCGTTATCACACCACGCAAGCACGCGTGATCTTAACCTTAACCCGGCGATCTGGTGGTGCTAGAGATAGGCTGGGGACGTCGGACAGATCTTTTGCTAGGCAAATGAAATTGAAGAAAATTGAGGCATGAGGAAATTGTGCCGACATAAGTTTTGGGATAAGACGAACAATTTTTAATTACAAACATTTCATATGCAGTTCTATGTTCAACATTCCTCTATTCCCACACGCACACACCAAAGACGCGCACATATTGTTATAACGTCATGCATTCAAAACAAACACACACACGCCTACAATACCAAAACACAGACTCTTACATATTCACAATCATACCAGTCACAACCACTGATTTTGGCTTCTTCTGTCTTTCTCTTTACAGCCAACTTGGCCGTGATTGGAGTAATGCTCCGCAGACGTTGTGGTCTCTCCAGATGTATCACCGTCTACCTGCTGTCGATGGCGGTGACGGATTTCCTGGTTATCATCACGGCCGTGATATTACTCCGTATTGTTCCCATGATTTATCCGTCCAATATTTTGACCATCATGCCGGCGTGTATTGTGAATATAGCCGTAGCGTACGCCGTAAGAGAATGTTCCGTCTGGGTAACGGTGATGTTCACCTTTGATCGCTATGTCACTATCTGCTGCCAAAAATTGAAAACGAAGTACTGCACCGAGCGAACGGCAATTGTGACGATCGGAACAGTGAGTGCCTTGAGCTGCCTGAAGCATACATATGATGTTTTTATATATCAACCTGCACTTGAATCCGAACCCACACGGTGCATAATGAAGTCAGCGTATTATACCTCAATTGGCTGGATAATATTTGACTGGATTGACATAATTTTTACCCCTGTTCTGCCATTCGTTCTAATTTTGCTGCTCAATGTGTTAACCATCAGAAACATTTTAAATGCCATTAGAATTCGCAGGAGACTCCAGAGCAGCGGGAACAGTGAGCGACAGAATGACACAGAGACAGATAGCCGCAGGAAGTCTATCGTCCTGCTATTAAGTATCTCTGGTATCTTCATCCTCTTCTGGCTGCTGGTACTGATAAATAATATCAACGTTCGCATTTCCGGCATCTCTTTCTTTTCAGGTTCCAATTTTAGTGGATCGAATTTCCCTCTGGAAGAAAGCGGTAACGCGCTTCAATTCCTTTGTTCCTGCGTGAATCCATTTATTTATGCAGGGACACAGAGTAAGATCAGAGACGAGATAAAACAGGGGCTGAAATATCCACTGAAAAGCATTCGTAAATTGCTAAAGTAACCCTTGTCTGTAAACAAAAGAAAAACTGCAGCTGCTGGAATTCCAAGCAGCACACACAAAATGCTGGAGGAGCTCAGCAGGCAATGCATGATCTATGGAAAAAGGTAAATTCGATGTGTCGGGCCGAGACCGATGAGCAAGAATTCGATATCGGTTTTTGTTCCAAGAACTTGTTATTTTCTGTTCTCTCATCTCGGCCACTCAAACATGAAATCAATGTCAAATTCCTTGCTATTTACAGAAGTAAATGCACGCATCTGTGCGACGAAACTTTTACACGCAGCATCATATCAGTCACAGATCATCAGAGAAGCAGCTTGCAAAGGACATACATAAATAATAACTAATTGTTACTAACATACATAATAAGAACAAATTAAAGTCTATTTACTGTTAAGCAGTTAAATTGTTCATTTTGATTCTAATTTATCCTCATTCATATTTTACTGACTGGTAGGAAAATAAATTCCTATGCTTAACCTGTGGAACTTCCGGTTTCTGGAGCAGGTCCATAGCTGCATGGTGATGCCATGGTCCGCTTAAGGAAATCTTTCATGACTTATATTACCTCCCTGAAGATACCACTAATTGTTGTGAGGGTTAAGCCCATGTGCACTGAGCAAGCTTCTCTAGGTACTGTAGACTATTACGTTCCAACCGCAGCGCAATTGCCGTACCAGGCAACGGCAACTACTCAGAATACTATCAGCAGAACATCTGTAGAAGTCAGTTCAGGAGTTTGATAACAATGCGAACCCCCGAAAATATTAAAGATTCTGGTGCATTCGCTTTCTTATTACATCTACATGCGGGGCCCAGGACAGGTGATCCAACATGTCGTAAGAGAATTTAAAGGTGCCGACTCTCAATGAACGGTGCATTAATGTAGACTGGTTCATGTTCGCTCCACTTCCGTTTGCTAAATCCAACAAATAACTCTTGAGTTGCCAGTGAGCAAGAGTTTGCTTCATGGAACTGTACAGCAAAAATGTGACCGTTCACCACACGTCATCTATGACGACAAATTTGCTGAACCGGTCCAGTCAAATTTGCCTACATTGATCCATTTCTAAGCTTGAGTCCGATGGTACGTGCTCTAATCTTTTTGTATTGTCCGCACAGCAGCAGGAAAGAGATGGGTGAAAAGCCGGTTGGAAGTATAGTTATTTTTCCTGCTTCGAGGAGCAGCAGGACATTTGGGTGTAATCAATGGAGGGAGGATGATTTACTGATTACCTGTGCTTTCTTCCGTAGGTCTCTGATGATTCCATCTGGCTGTGGTTAGGGCTGCTCCTCTACCAGGCTATCGTGCATCTCGATGAGAGGTTGTTCTAGGGCGCTATGTCTTGCGGAAAACCGTGGAGTCTGAACACAGGTTGAACCAAGCATTTGGCAGAGTCAATGAAGGTCAAGGGAGATCAATGAAGTGGATAAGAGATCTATAACCACCAGAATGTGGTATTATATCACACGCTCTGCCTTCTGGGCGACCATTGAACACTTGTTGAACCACGACTGTGACAGTTCACATGCCGACGGGAGCTTACGAATGACGATGAAGAGAGTAGTCTTGGAAAATCGATCCACAGGCACCACAAAAAGGTGGCGTTTCCATTAAACGGACGCAGCCCTGTGGTGAATTCTACAGACAGATTGGCCAAAGGCGATTAGGCACAGGCAGTGGACATAGCAGGACCGCAGGACTATGGTGAAATGACTTGTTACAAGCACAGGTGAGACAGACCGATACAAACTAATGGATATTCTGGGACATATAGGTCCATCAAAATTGTCTCTTTATACACTCCTGGATCCGTTGATCTCCGGCATGTCCAACCAGAAGGGAAGAGTGACCTCTTTCCAAAACTTTGGAACGCACCGCAGGAGCAACAAACATTCCGTTGGGAGTCCCGCACGCGGGATTGGGTCCGACTATTGAGCGGCCCTTCCTCCCGCCTCCATTCCCCAGTTCGCTGGAGCAGCAATCCATGAGAGAGGAAGAACAGGCTCTGGATCGGTATTGTCTACATATCCATCGATGTGACGGGAAAGAGCGTTTTCCATGGAATTCTTGCTTCCTAGAAAATAGGTGATGATGAAATTAGACCGTGTGAAGAAGAGAGCTCTCCAGGCTCGACGAGAATTGAGTCGCTTCGCGTCCTGAACGAAGGAGAGGTTCGTCAGACCCGTCGAGATCAAGAAGGAAAGTTCTGCGTTTTGTTCCTGTTTGTCGGAGAGGTCCCGACGATGGTGAAGTGGGGAAGTGAGTGAAGGAAACTCTGTGACTCTGTGTGTGTGTGTGTGTGTGTGTGTGTGTGTGTGTGTGTGTGTGTGTGTGTGTGTGTGAGTCTATCTATCTTTCTGGCTGTCTGACTGTGTCTGTGTGCGCGTATTTATGAGGTATGAAGTTTCTATTCATACATTACAGAAGAAGTTGCTACATTATATTGAGACTAACCGATATATTAGCCTCGGCTATGAATGGTTGTGATGAGACTGGGTGTTGCAGCATTGGTGCAGTCGTGAAACGTCGCCCTAACACAGTAAGTGCTTGGTCGGTGCCGCCACTACATTGGAATCCAGTCGAGGTCTTCCGAGTTAGTTCATTTATAGGAGCTGTGCGAAAGCCGGAATTCAGGATAAAGCGTTCTAACTGGTTGACTGTAGATGTTTTGATTATTCTGTAACTGCCTGAGCCTTAGCAGGTTCCATTTGAACACTGGATGGGGTAAGCATATCGCCAAAGCCGGCATCTGGTCTATATGGAACTCATGTTTTTTTAGGGTTTGGTGTACACTTTATTTTTCAGGAGCCGTCAGAGATCTCCGGACATGCCGGACGTGTTCCTAATGTGAGCGGAAATAAACGGAATGTCATAAAACATAGAATATTACAGCACAGAAACAGGCCTTTTGGTCCTTCTTGGCATTGCTGAACCATTTTGCTGGCTAGTCCCACTGACCCGCTCCTGTCCGTATCCCTCCATATACATCTCATCCATGTATCTGTCCAAGTTTTTCTTAAATGTTGAAAGTGAGCCCGCATTTACCACTTCATCTGGCGGTTCATTCCACACTCCCACCATTCTCTGTGCGATGAAGCCCCCCCCCCCCCCACGCCCCAATGTATAGATACGACTGGTTCAGAGGATCTTTCAGACTATCGAAATCCCCGGGACAGTAGAACAGCAGAATAGGCAGAGGTAGGACCATTCATGCCAACAGTAATCCTCTGTGGAGTTCAGAATAACTGGAATAAATGAAAAGTTCATTAAAAATATAACTGAGTGCATTACGATATATGAAGAGACATCGTCTTTCAACAAAGAACACAACCATCTGGTCCATCCTATCTTCTTGCAACTCCCATGCAGCAGTAGGTACACCAGCGTGATTTCACCTGCTACCAGGTTGAAAGGGAGCTACTTCCCTCCAAATATTTATTTCCTGAACCACCGGCACATCCCTCATTACTATAGTTAACAGTAGTATGGCCACTTACATCATTCTTCTCTAAAATAAATTATTTGTTTCTATTGTTATAGTTTCAATCGAGCACGTCTCGAACTATATCCAATGTGTCTGTTCACTTTCCAATGCCTGAAGCATCATGTTCCAGTTACAGTGACTCCGAAAAGATTTTAGCAATTATGTACGTCATTGGAGATTTGAGGAAGTGATAGATCGGAGCTTCAGCCACCGCAAGGTTGGAGGAGGTAGGTCACTGTGTGATTGTCAAGAGGAAAGAAGGGAAGTGAGTACCCATAGCAGGGTACCTATATACAACTATATCCAGTGCACAGTAACCATGTACACTAATCTCTCAATAATATTTATAGATTTTTAAAAATGTTGAGGGGAATAACCTAACAGTTGGAAGAAGTAACTGGCTCTCTGGCACTGACTCCTGTTCCGTATCTCACAAATGAAGTGCGGTGAACTTTACAGCAACGGCGCGACCGGATGTTCTGTATATTTGGATAGGAGGTTAAGTTACCAATTTTTCAATTGCATCATCTCGTTCCGTGCCGCTAATCACGGAGAACTGTTGGAAACTCTAGTTGATAGTTCATGCGCTTCAATAGATTTTTAGAGATATCTTTGCATTGTAGTGGAAATGTTAGATAGATTTTCACCTCGTAGGGGAATCAGAGGTCATGGGGAAAAGGCCGATTGATCAGCAATGGTCTGATTGAATGGCGAGGCAGGCTTAATCGGCCGAGAGGCCTAAACCTACTCCTATTTCTTAGTACAAAACACACAAAATGCCCAACAGGCCAGGCAGCATCTGTATGGAGAAGCCCTGACGACGTTTCGGGCCGAGACTCTTCGTCAGGACTAACCGAAGGAAAGATAGTAAGCGTTTTGCAAATAGTGGGGGGAGGGAGAAATGCGAAAGGATAGGAGAAGACCGGAGTGGGTGGTATGAAGCTAAGAGTTGGAAAGGTAATTGGCGAAGGTGATACAGTGCTGGAGAAGGGAAAGGATCATGGGACGGGAGGCCTCAGGAGAAAGAAATGAGGGGAACGTGAGCAGCTGGAAGAGATGAAGAACGGGCAAACAACTAAATATGTCAGGGTTGGGTAACAAGGGGAGGAGGGGCATTAACGGAAGTTGGAGAAGTCAATGTTCATACCATCAGGTTGGAGGCTACCCAGCCGGTAGGTAAGGTGTATCCACAAACTTGCCTTTCCAGAGAGAGCTATTGTCTCAGCTTCCTCATCCCCCATTGAACTCATTTCTGCATACGTCGACACTGTCTTATCCAACCTAGTTCAATCTCTTCTCACCTATGTTCGTGACACTTCTCATGCTTTGAATTTTTTCAATGATTTTAAGTACCCTGGACCCCACCGTATTATTTTCACCATGGACTTCCAGTCACTATATACCTCCATCCCATACCGAGATGGTCTCGAAGCTCTTCGCTTTTATTTGTATTCCAGACCTAACCAATTCCCCTCTACCACCACTCTCCTCCGTCGAACGGAATTATTTCTTACTCAATAAGTTCCTCTTTTGCTCCTCCCACTTCCTGCAAACCAAGGGTGCAGACATGTGCACCCGTATCGGTTCCAGGTATTCCTGCCTTTTTGTTGGCTTAGAGGAACAATCCATGTTCCAAGTTTATACCGGTATCGATCCCCCTCTTTACCTTCGCTACCTCGACGACTGCATTGGTGCTGCCTCTTGCAGGAATGTTGAGCTCGTCGACTTCATTAACTGCCTCTAATGTTCACCCTGCTCTCAAATTTACCTGCTCCATTTCCGACAACTCCCTCCCCTTTCTTGATCTTTCTGTCTCCATCTCTGGAGACGGTCTATCTAGTGATATCTACTATAAGCCTACACGCTCTCACAGCTACATGGACTAATCCTCTTCCCACCCTGTCTCTTGCAAAAAGGCAATCCCCTTCTCACAATTGCTCCGTCTCCGCCGCATCTGCACTCAGAATGAGGCTTTTCATTCCAGGACGATGGAGATATCTTCCTTTTTTTAAACAAAGCTGCTTCCCTTCGTTCACCATCAACGCTGGTCTCAAACGCATTTCTCCCATTTCAAGCACATCTGCTCTCACCTAATCCTCCTGTCACCTCACACGGGATAGGGTTCCCCTTGTCCTTACCTACCACCCCACCTGCCTCCAGGTCCAGAGAATTATTCTCCGTAACTGGATCCAACTACCAAACACATTTTTCCTTCCCCCTCTCTACTTTTCGCAGGGATCGCTCCCTACGCGACCCCCTTGTCCCCTTGTCCACCCATCCCTTCCACTTATCCTTGTAAACGGAATGATTGCTCCACCTGTCCTTACGCTTCCTTACACTTATTGTTGGGATAACGGAGACATGGCTGCAAGGGGATCAGGCCTGAGAATTGAGTGTACCAGGGTATACGTGCTATCGTAGAGACAAAAATATGGGAAAAGGGGATGGGTGGCCCTATTGGTGAGGAATGAGATTCAGTCCTTAGCAAGAGGTGACTTGGGAACAAGGAAAGTAGAGTCTGTGTGGATTGAGCTGAGGAACAGTAAGGGTAAAAAGACCCTAATGGGAGTTGTGTACAGGCCCCCAAACAGTAGCGTGGATATTGGGTACAAGTTGATTAGGGAGTTAACATTGGCATGTGCTAAAGGTAATGTAGTCGTTATGGGAGATTTCAAAATGCAGGTGAACTGGCAGAATCAGGCAGGTGCTGGACCCCAGGATAGGGAGTTTGTGGAGTGTCTAAGGGATGTATTTTTGGAACAGCTTGTGTTTGAGCCAACCAGCAACGAGGCTATTTTGGACTTGGTGATGTGTAATGAACAGGAATTGATAAGTGATCTTGAAGTAGAAGAGCCATTAGGAAGTAGTGATCATAACATGATAAGTTTTTATCTACAATTTGAGAGGGATAAGGGCAGATCAGAGGTGTCAGTGTTGCAATTAAATAAAAGAGACTACGGAGCCATGAGGGAAGAGCTGGCCAAAGTTAAATGGGCGGATGCCCTGGCAGGAAAGACAGTGGATCAGCAGTGGCAGATATTCTTGGGCATAATACAAAAGACGCAAAAGCAATTCATTCCAATGAGAAGGAAGGATTCAAAGAGGGGGAAGAGCCCACAGTGATTGACAAAGGAAGTCAGAGATTGTATAGCATTAAAGAAAAAGGAGTATGACAGGTCTAAGATGAGTGGGAGTACAGATGATTGGGAAAGTTTTAAGGAACAGCAGATCTTAACTAAAAAAGCAATACGGAGAGGAAAAAATCAGGTATGAGCTCAGTCTAGCCAGGAATATAAAAGGGGATAGCAAAAGCTTTTTTAGCTATGTGAAGAGAAAGAAGATAGTTAAGAACAATGTTGGCCCCTTGAAGAATGAATTGGGAGAAATTGTTATGGGAAACAGGGAAATGTCAACAGAATTTAATGCGTACTTTAGATCGGTCTTCAACAGGGAAGACACAAGCAATCTCCCAGATGTATGGATGGGCCAGGGTCATAAGATATCAGAGGAATTGAGACAGATTGACATTAAGAAAGAAACTGTGATGAGTAGACTGGTAGGACTGAAGGCTAATAAATCCCCAGGTCCAGATGGTCTGCATCCGAGGGTTCTAAAACAGGTGGCTCAGGAAATTGCGGATGCATTGGTAATCATTTTCCAATGTTCCTTAGATTCAGGATCAATTCCTGAAGATTGGATAGTGGCTAATGTTATCCCACTTTTCAAGAAGGGAGGGAAGGAGAAAACGGAGAACTATCACCCTGTAAGCCTAACGTCAGTCGAGGGGAAGATGCTTGAGTCCATTATTAAGGACGAAATAGTGGCACATCTAGATTGCAGAAATAGGATTAGGCCGAGCCAGCATGGATTTACCAAGGGAAAATCATGCTTGACTAATCTGTTGGAGTTTTTTAAGGGTGTAACAAGGATGTTAGACGAGGATAAGCCAGTGGATGTTGTGTACCTAGATTTTCAGAAGGCATTCGATAAGGTGCCACATAGGAGTAAAATCAGAGCTCATGGCATTGGGGGCAGGGTCTCAACATGGATAGAAAACTGGTTGGCAGATAGAAAGCAAAGGGTAGCAGTGAATGGGTGTTTCTCGGACTGGCTGGAGGTGACTAGTGGGGTACCACAGGGCTCTGTATTGGGACCACAGCTCTTTACGATTTATGTCAATGAATTAGATGAGGGCATTGAAAACTATATCAGCAAGTTTGCTGACGATACTAAACTTGGTGGCAGTGTGACATGCGAAGAGGACGTTAGGTGCATACAGGGAGACCTGGATAGGCTGGGTGAGTGGGCAGATACTTGGCAGATGTCATTCAATGTGAATAAATGTGAAGTTATCCACTTTGGAAGCAGGAACAAGAGGGCAGAGTATTGTCTGAACGGTGTAGAGTTAGGTAAGGGAGAAATGCAAAGAGACCTAGGAGTCCTAGTTCACTACTCAATGAAGGTGAATGAGCAAGTGCAACAGGCAGTGAAGAGGGCAAATGGAATGTTGACCTTTGTTACAAGGGGAATTGAATACAAGAGCAAGGATGTCCGTTTGCATTTGTACAGGGCCCTGGTGAGACCACACCTGGAATATTGTGTACAGTTTTGGTCTCCAGGTTTAAGGAAGGACATTCTGGCAATTGAGGAAGTGCAGCGTAGATTCACTAGGTTGATTCCTGCGATGGCAGGGCTGTCTTACGCAGAGAGATTGGAGAGATTGGGCTTGTGCCCGCTGGAATTGAGGAGATTGAGAGGGGATCTGATTGAAACGTTTAAGATAATTAAAGGATTTGATAGGATGGAGTCATTAAATATGTTCCAAATGTTGGGGGAGTCCAGTACCAGAGGGCATGGATTGAGAATAATAGGTCAGTTATTTAAAACAGAGTTGAGGAAGAGCTTCTTCTCCCAGAGAGTTGAGCAGGTGTGGAATGCACTGCCTCGGAAGACGGTGGAGCCCAATTCTCTGGATGCTTTCAAGAAGGAGCTAGATGGATATCTGATGGATAGGGGAATCAAGGGATATGGGGACAAGGCATGGACTAGGTATTGATAGTGAATGATCAGCCATGATCTCAGAATGGCGGTGCAGACTCGAGGGGCCGAATGGTCTATTTCTGCACCTATTGTCTATTGCCTATTCTCTATTGACTATATATATTTTGCCGACTGGTTGAAAAATATACCTGTTCTAAACCTGTGGAATCTTTGACTTCTGGAGCAGGTCGATAGCTGCATGGTGATGCCATGGACCGGTTAAGGGAATTTTTCATGATTTATGTTACCATCCTGAAGATACCACTTATTGTTTTGAGGGTTAAGACCATATGCACTGAGCAAAATTCCCACTGTTCTGCAGATGATTACGTTCCAATCGCATTGCAATTGCGTACCAGACAGTGGCAACTTCTCAGAGTGCTATCAACAGAACGTCTGTAAAGTCAGTTCAGCAGTTTGAAATCAATACGAACCACCGAAAATAGTAAAGATTCTGGTGCATTCGCTTTTATATAACACTTATATGCGGGGCCCTGGACAGATCATCCAACATGTTGCGAAAGAATTTAAGGATGCTGACTCTCAAAGAACGGTACATTAATGTAGTCTGCTTCATATTCGCTCCACTTCCGTTTGTTTAAATCAACAATCAACTCTTGAGTGGTCAGTTAGCGTGGACCTATACAGCAAGAAAACGGATGGGAGAATGGTTATTTTACCTGCTTCGAGGAACAGCAGGACATTTGGATGTGATCAATTGAGGGAGGCTGGATTACTGATGTCTGGGCTTTCTGCTGTAGTTCTCTGACGATCCCATCTGGTCTTGGATAGGGCTGTTCCGGTACCAACCTGTCGTGCATCTGGATGGGAGGTCGTTCTAGCGCGCTATGTCTTGAGAGAACCCGTGGAGACTGAGCACAGGTTGAACCATGGATTTGAAGGTCAAGGCAGGTCAATGAAGTAGGCAGCCTTGGATAAGAGATCTATAACCATTCTGCCTTCTGGGCAGCCATTGAACACTTGTTGAATCACGACTGTGACAGTCCACAAGCAGACGGGAGCTTAGCAACGGTAATGAAGTGTGCAGCCTTGGGAAATCGATCCACAGGCACCAGAAAAAAAGGTGGTGTTTCCATTTAACGGAGGCAGCCCTGTGCTTAAATCTACTGACAGGTGGGCCAAAGACGATAGAGCACAGGCAGTGGACACAACAGTCCTGCAGTACCATGGTGAAACGTCTTGTTGCAAGCACAGGTGGGACAGGCCGATACAAACTAATGTATGTTCTGGGACATATAGGTCCATCAAAATTTTCTCTTTATACACTCCTGGATCCGTTGATCTCCAGGATGTCCATCTAGAAGGGAAGAGTGACCGCTTTCCAAAACATTGGAAAGCACCGCAGGAGCAACAAACATTCGGTTGGGAGTCCCGGACCCGGGATTGGGTCCGAATATTGAGCGGCCCTTCCCTCTGTCTCCCCCGTTCGCTGGAGCAGCAATCCATTAGAAAGGAAGAACAGGCTCTGGATCGGTAATGTCTACATATCCATCGATGTGACGGGAAAGAGCGTCTGCCAGGGAATTCTTGCTGCCGCGACGTCAGGTGAGGGTGAAATTAGACAGTGTGAAGAAGAGAGCTCTCCGGGCTCAAGGAGAATTGTCTGCTTTGCATCCTGAACGGGGGGAGGTTCTTCAGATCTGTCGAGATCAAGAACGGATGTTCTGCGTTTTGTTCCTGTTTGTCAGAGAGTTCCCGACGATGGTGAAGTGGTGAATTGAGTGAAGGAAACTCTGTGAGTGTGTGTGTGTGTGTGTGTGTGTGTGTGTGTGTGTGTGTGTGTGTGTGTGTGTGTGTATGTGTCTATGTGTGTGTGTGTGTGTGTGTGTGTGTGTGTGTGTGTGAGTGTTGTGTTTCTGTGTGCCTGTGCGTGTGTGTGTGTGTGTGTGTGTGTGTGTGTGTGTGTGTGTGTGTGTGTGAGTGTTGTGCTTCTGTGTGCCTGTGTGTGTGTGTGTGTGTGTCTACCTTTCTGTCTGTCTGTCTGTGTGCACGTATTTCTGAGGTGTGAAGGTTCTATTCATACTTAACAGAAAAAGATGTTACATTGTGTTGAGACTAACCGAAATATTAGCCTCGACTATGAATGGTTGTGATGAGACTGGGTGTTGCAGCACGGGTGAGGTGGTGAAACGTCACCTTAACGCTGAAAGTGCTTGGTCGGAACCGCCACTACATTGGAATCCAGCCGAGGTCTTCCGTGGTAGTTCATTTATAGGAGCTGTTCTAAAGCCGAAATTCAGGATAAAGAGTCTTAACTGGTTGACTATAGATGGTCTGGTTATTCTGTAACTGCCTGAGCCTCAGCACGTTCCATTTGAACACTGGATGGGGTAAGCATATCGCCCAAGCCGACATCTGGTCTATATAGATCTCAAGTCTTTTCGGGTTCGGTGCACAGGTCATTTTTGAGGAGCCGTCTGAGAACTCTCCGGACATGCCGGACGTGTTCATAATGTGAGCGGGTATAGGTAGGGATGTCATAGAACCATAGAACATTGCAGCACAGAAATAGGCTTTTTGGCCCTTCTTGGCTGTCCCGAACCATTTTTCTGCCAAGTCCCACTGACCCGCAGCTGGACCATATCCCTCCATACACGTCTCATCCATGTACCTGTCCAGGTTTTTCTAAAATGTTCAAAGTGAGCCCGCATTTACCACTTCATCTGGCAGCTCATTCCACACTCCCACCATTCTCTGTGCGATGAAGGCCCTCCACGTCCCAATGTTTCATTTAATCTTTTCCTCCTTCACCTTTAACAAATGTCCTCTTGATTTTTTCCTCACATAGCTTCAGTGGAAAGAAAACTTGCTTGCATTCACTTTATCTCTGCCTATCATACTTTTATTTACCTCTATTAAACCTCCCCTCATTCTTCTACGCTCCAGCGAATAAAGTCCTAACCTATACAACCTTTCTCTGTTACTCAGTTTCTCAAGTGCCGGCAAAATACTTGTAAACCTTCTATGCACACATGACACCTTATTGATATCCTTCCTGCAATTTGGTGACCAAAACTGGACAAGAAATGTCATCTAAATGCATAACACGGACTGGCACAACATGTCGCTGAGAACTTTGTTAACTAAGACCTGGAAAACAACGATTTGTTGGACAGACCAATCTTCATCACAAGGTACTCACAGTGGCAATTAGAGGTGATAAAAACTATCTTCCACTCATCTCATTCTCTCATGCGAACCAGACGGTAAGCATTCCACAGAGCAATATTGGAAATTATGGGTGCTCCCTGGAGATGCTTGAATACAGACGCTAGCAGCCTAAAAGGGTAAAAGTTCTTCACCGTCATGTTCTTCAGCAGCCGAATAATCGATGCAGGGACGGAGCTTGCCTTCTTTCATGATCGCAAAAAAATATGCCTACTCGTGTCAGTGAGGGTGAGAGACGGAGAAGCCCTATTGCCAAAGATTCATGTTCGTATTCCTCCATGGCCAGCACGAGAGAGGAAAAATAGCCGGCACCAGGGAGGATTATTGCCAGGTAGAATGTCTATGACACATTTGTGTGGCTGGTGTAGAGGAAAGGAGGTGACTGGTATGCTCTTTTACTGACGCTTGGGACATCCCGTCCAGAGATATTCTAGACCGCCACAATAGATGCAGCAACCAGATCTCCTCGTTCCTCAGCGACAGGCGCATGCGCACTACATGCATAGGATCCTTCGTGTCCATGGTACTGTTGCTGAGTGACGGGGTGAGGGCGAGGAAAGGCTGTGATCAGTCTGCGCATAGTAAGCTTGAAACGTTCTTTCCCAGCGCCACTCAGTTATTCGGACGTCAACACAAATAGCCAGATTTTTCAGGTCATGCAGACTATCCTGCTTTCCTAGGTAGTCATTTCGTCAGCAGCGTCGCAAGACTTGCCAGTCAGCGCAGTTGAATTCAACATTAAATTGCCTTAGGCACCACTTCTCCAGATTTTTCCCACAGTGTATACTCCTGAAGCCTTCTTCATCAGAGGCTATTGTGGCAAGGCACCAGAGGCTTGACATCAGTGTTTTCGCTGATGTCCCCATTACGTACGTCCCCATTAGCCCTCGCCCATGCTCCGAACTCCTGCCCCACACCCCCCGGATATAACAACCTTCGACATGCATGCAATTCTTAATCTTGAATGTATTCAGTGGAAAAGTATCAGTCTCACATTTTCCGCCAAAACCAGTTACACTGAATGATCGAGCAATCTCAATGCAGGGTCTTCCAGTGTTTTTTTACTCTCGAGTAGACCCCCGCGAGAATATCCAGTGTCATCATGTTACTTGATCAATCAACATCTACGAAATTCTGTTGAGCAACAGATCAGGATGCCAAGTGTATTATTTAAAAAGGGAGTGCATTTTTTTGCATTCCTTGAGCTGAATAACACAAACATTGAAGAATAGTAGACCTTGGAACACCTTATAACAAAGGGAACGTATGCTGTTTAACGAGCGTCCTGCTGACAGCTTAGAGAGACAGTATATATGCGACTGGTTCAGAGGATCTTTCAGACTATCGAAATCCCCCGGACAGTAAAACAGCAGAATAGGGAGAGGTAGGGCCATTCATGCCAACAGTAATCCTCTGAGGAGGTCACAATAACTGGTATAATTGAAACGTTTATTAAAAACATAACTGAGTGAATTACGATATATCAAGAGACATCGTCTTTCATCAAAGAACACAACCATCTGGTCCACCCTATCTTCTTGCACCTCCATTGTAGCAGTAGCAACACAAGCGTGATTTCACCTGATACCAGGTTCAAAGGCAGCTAATTCCCTCCAAATATTTATTTCCTGTACCACCGGCACATCCACCATTACTATATTTAACAGTACGATGGCCACTTTCATCATCCTTTTCTAAAATACATTATTTGTTTCTGTTGTTATATTTGCTTTCGAGCACGTCTCAAACTTTATCCAATGTGTCTGTTCACTTTCCAAGGCCTTAACCATCATGTTCCAGTTACAGTGACTCCGAAACAACTTTACCAATTATGTAAACGATTGGAGATTTGAGGAAATGATAGATAGGATCTGCAGTCACCGCAATGTTGGAGGAGGAAGGTAACTGGGTGATTGCCAAGAGGAAAAAAGTGAAGTGAACACCCAGACCTGGGTACTTACGTACAACTATATCCAGTGCAGAGTAACCATGTACAATAATCTCTCCAAAATATTTATAGCATTTTAATAATGTTGAGGGGAACAACCTACCAGTTGGAAGTAGAAACTGGCTCTCTGGCACTGACTCCAGTTCTGTAGATCACAAATAAAGTGCGGTAAAGTTTACAGCAGCGGCGCGACCTGATGTTCTGTATATTTGGATAGGAGGTTGAGTTAATAATTCTTCTATTGGAAGATCTCGTTCCGTGCCTCTAGTCAAGGACAACTGTTGGAATCTCTAGTTGTTAATTCATGCACCTCGATAGATTTTTAGATAATTTTTTACATAGTAGGGGAAATGTTAGATAGATTTTCACCTAGCAAGGGAATCAGGGGTAAAGGGAAAAGGCAGATAAATCAGCAATGATCTCATTGAATGGCATGGCATGCTTGATAGGCCGAGTGGCGTAAACCTACTCCTATTTCTTAGTACAAAACACACAAAATGCCAAACAGGCCAATCAGCATCTGTAGGGAGAAGCGCTGACGACGTTTCGGGCCGAGACTCTTCGTCAGGACTAACCGAAAGGAAATATAGTAAGAATTTTGCAAGTAGTGGGGGAGGGAGAAATGCGAAATGATAGGAGAAGACCGGAGTGGGTGAAATAAAGCTAAGAGTTGGAAAGGTGATTGGCGAAGGTGATACAGTGCTGGAGAAGGGAAAGGATCATGGGACGGGAGGCCTCAGGAGAAAGAAAGGAGGGGTGAGGGAGCAGCAGGAAGAGATAAAGAAAGGGCAAACAACTAAATATGTCAGGGTTGGAGTAAGAAGGGGAGGAGGGGCATTAACGGAAGTTGGAGAAGTCAATGTTCATTCCATCAGTTTGGAGGCTACCCAGCCGGTATGTAAGGTGTATCCACAAACCTGCCTGTCCAGGTAGACCTATTGTCTCAGCTTCCTCATCCCCCGTTGAACTCATTTCTGCATAAGTTGACACTGTCTTATCCAAACTGGTTCAATCTCTTCTCACCTATTTTCATGACACTTCTCATGCTTTGAATATTTTTCCAATGATTTTAAGTTCCCTGGATCCCACCGTCTTATTTTCACCATGGACACAATCACTATATACCTCCACCCCCCACCGAGATGGTCTCGAAGCTCTTCGCTTTTATTTGGATTCTAGACCTAACCACTTCCCCTCTACCACCACTCTCCTCCGTCGAACGGAATTAGTTCTTACTCTCAATAAGTTCTCCTTTGGCTCCTCCCACTTCCTGCAAACCAAGGGTGTAGCCATGCGCACCCGTATGGGTCCGAGGTATTCCTGCCTTTCTGTTGGATTAGTGGAACAATCCATGTTCCAAGTTTATACCGGTATCGCCCCCCCCCCTCTTTTCCTTCGCTACCTCGACGACTGCATTGGCGCTGCCTCTTGCAGGAATGCTGAGCTCGTCGACTTCATTAACATTGCCTCCAACTTTCACCCTGCCCTCAAATTAACCGGCTCCGTTTCCGACACCTCCCTCCCCTTTCTTGATCTTTCTGTCTCCATCTCTGGAGACGGCCTATCTACTGATATCTACTATTAGCCTAAAAACTCTCAAAGCTACCTGGACAATTCCTCTTCCCACCTTGTCACTTCCAAAAAGCCTATCCCCTTCTCACAATTCCTCCGTCTCCGCCGCATCTTCTCTCAGAATGAGGCTTTTCGTTCCAGGACGAAGGAGATGTTCCAGGACGAAGGCTTCCCTTCGTCCACCATCATCTCTGATGTCAAACCCAACTCTCCCATTTCCCGCACATTTGCTCTCACCCCATCCACCCGCCACCCCATCGGGATAGGGTTCCCCTTGTCCTTACCTACCGCCCCACCAGCATCCAGGTCCAACGTATTATTTTCCGTAGCTTACGCCACCTGCAAAGGGATTCCACTACCAAACACATTTTTCCCTCCCCCTCTGTTTCTGCTTTTCGCAGGGATCGCTCCCTACGCGACTCCCTTGTCCACTCGTCCGCCCATCCCTTTCCACCGATCTCCCTCGTGGCACTTATCCTAGTAAACGGAACAAGTGCTACACATGCCCTTACACTTCATCCCTCACCACCATTCAGGGCCCCAGACAGTCCTACCAGATGAGGCGACATTTCACCTGTGAGTCGAACAGTGTTGTGTACTGCGTCCGGTGCTCCCGGTGTGTCCTTTTATATATTGGTGAGACCCGACGCAGACCGGAAGAACGTTTCGCTGAGCACCTAAAAAAGCAGGATCTCCCAGTGGCCACACATTTTAATAGCACGTCCCATTCCCGTTCTGATATGTCTATCCATAGCCTCCTCTATTTTCAAAATGAATCCAAACACAGCTTGGAGGAACAACACCTTATATACCCGCTGGGTAGCCTCTAACCTGATGGCATGAACACTGACTTCTCTAATATCCGGTAATGCACCTATTCCACTTCGTACCCCATTCCTGACATATTTAGTTGTTTGCCTGCTCTCCATCTCCATCTGGTGCTCCCCCCTTCCTTTCTTTCTCCTGAGGCCTCCCGTCTAATGATCCTTTCCCTTCTGCAGCTCTGTATCACTTTAGCCAATCACCTTTCCAGCTCTTACCTTCAGCCCACCCCCTACGTTCTTCTCCTATCATTTCGCATTTCCCCCTCACCACACCACTTTCAAATCTCTTACTATCTTTCCTTTCGGTTAGTCCTGACGAAGGGTCTCGGCCCAAAAATAGACAGCGCTTCTCCCTATAGATGCTGCCTGGCCTGCTGTGTTCCACCAGCATTTTGTGTGTGTTGTTGTTTGAATTTCCAGCATCTGCAGATTTCCTCGTATTTGCTCCTATTTCTTATGTTCGTTTGATATCTTCAATAATGTTTCTTTGCTTGGTACGGTCGGATGAGATTACTGAGTTTTATACGGGTCTCTGGCAGTGACTCTACTGCTGTGGCTCACAAGAGAAGTGAGATGAAGATGAATGCACCGGCGCAACCTGATTTTCTGTATAATTGTAGAGAAGATTGTGAAGGTGAACTTGACTTACCATCTGTTCAATTGCATGTTCTCATTCCGTGCCGCACGTCAAGGAGAAATGCAGGAAACGCTGCTTGCTCATTTATGCATCCCCAATAATGTTTGCTTGGTTGGTAAGGTAGGATGAGATTGACGCATTTTGACGATGGGTGCACACTAGTTGCAGAGCTATGGATTTTCCTCAGTTCCAGTGCCTCAGCCTTTTTTTCTGGAAGTGCCTGCGTTGATGACGGTTATTCAGGTCACTCAACCTCAGCTTTGGGGACCACCTACAACACTCTTGCAAGAATCTTGTACGCCCCCGACTACTTCTATTACTCTTTAACGCACCCTTAAGACACATAACAGCCTGCGTTCGGAATAACTGAGGTAATGGAACCTCAGTTTGCATTGGCATCAGTCATAATCTTTCTAGGTTCAATAGGTTATGGCATCTTTCTGGACCAGTGAAAAACTGTAAATGCCTCTCTGCTCCAGAAGGGAGAGAAGCAGAAGAAAGGAAATTATAAAGCAGTTAGTCACACTTCAGAGCTTGGGAAGAAGTTGGTTAATGCTGTGGTTTCGAGTTGGTAGGTGAGGCTAATTAAATTAGGAAAGTTTGACGGTACTGAGCCTGTACACACTAGCTTTGAGAAGAATGATTGGTAATCTCATTGAAACCTATGGAATGTTGAAAGGCCTCATTGCTGCAGATTTGCAGAGGATATATCACATGCTGGGATAATCTGCGACCAAAGAACACAGCCTCGGAAGAGAGGGACGTCCGTTTGGAATGCTGATGAATTGTAAATATGTGAAGTTCGTTGCACGTATGATTAAACAGAAGAATTATTTCGAAATATATAAGGCGGATGTTCACAGACTCTGGATGAGTCAGGACATGACGGGTTGAGGAGCGAAGGCCAGAAATTGTACTTCACCGGGAAAGGGATCAGCCATGATGAAATGGCGATCAGAGTAGATTAGCCAAAAGTCCTAACTCTGCTCCACTAATTTCTGGTCTTGTGATCTTAGGGTTTTAAGACCGTAGTTACTTTTTCTCGATGAAATGGAAGCAGCAATACACATGATAAACAAGTCTTCAAAACATTTTTTTGGAATCAGCTGCTTAAAGTTAATAATTCTGCCTTAATGCAATTAGCTTATAAAATAATAACACAATCCTAGTTTGCCCCCTGGTGACGTCCGTCAGGCATAAATATGGCAGTATCTGAATGCAAGGTATTGTACTAAATGCTGAAAGCGTTCCACAGAAATGCATGGTGTTTCTCGTAGCTTGTGGTTCCTGATTTATTATTCCATCATTGCAGCCATCGGCATTCCAGGTAAAGTATTTGCGTTTATATCTCCGGAAAATCATACAAACATACCATATCATATGAAACTGCCTCGAGGCAGTAATATAGAAAGAATGAAGAATGCAGAATGAACTATCATCGTTAGCGCAAAGAAGGTACAGACAGTAAGATGGCTTCTCTCCTGAACGGCAAGAAGCAGGCGGAATAAATGGAGGTGAGGAAGAATTCTGCAATAACTTGGTATTTTGGAAAACAGAAGCCATACCAAGCCAGGAGCCATGCAGATGGGACGACTTAAAGGAAGCAAAGGCGCACATTGTGCATGTATTTTTGATTATTTTCCAATCATCTTTGGCTACAGAGTTTGCAAGAGGAATGAAACATTGATCACATATTTAAGTAGGGAGGTTGCGTTAAACCGTGTAATTGCAGTGAAGTTAGTCTACATTCAGTCCTTCGATGATTGTGTCTCAGTGCCTTTCCTTGAAGTTCTGTAAAATCGCAGCCATGCAAAATAGCAGCTAAAGTGTTGTACAAGGGCGTTAACTCGGTGCAAATGTCATATTGGAGAATATCGGTCTTGCTCTAGATCTGTTCCACAGAGATATACTCTCTGGTGAAATCCAAACTGATATATGTTTCAACATCACTACGTAGTTAATCACAATATAAAAACCTTTATTCGATAAAATTTGTCAGTACAGTTTCAAGCTACGAAGTAACAGAAGTTGCATTGAATACCTTCAGCATCAGGCTTTCTGTGAATTTCAATGTTTTATTCCTTTGTCAGGCACACCACGCACGGAAAATTCACACCGCAACCAGACATACAACAAAAATTATCACACACATACTGCCAACGACAGGAGGATGTAACATTCACGCGAGACTTTCTGATAACACACACCTGCCACATATCACACTATAACAAAATGATCATGCCGTTATCACAAGCACGCACAGATATTAAACCAGCGATGTGATGCTGCTCGGGTTACCTTGGGGAAGTCGACCAAATCTTTAGCTGGGCAAATGAATATGAAGACAAATGAGTCATGAGGATATTGTGCGGACATAAGGTATATTATTAGACGGACAATTTTTAATAACAAACATACCATATCATACTGGGCACAAGTGCCTGTTGCTTTCCTATCCTGTTCTTTGTTCAACATTCCTCTATTCCCACACGCACACACCAAACACGCGCACGTATTGATAAAACTTCATGCATTCAAATCATACACACAAAAGGCTACAATACCAAAACACAGACTCTTACATATTCACAATCGTACCACTCACAACCACTGATTTTGATTTCTTCTGTCCTTCCCTTTGCAGCCAACATGGCCGTGATTGTAGTGATGTTCCGCAGACAATGTGGTCTCTCCAGATGTATCACCGTCTACCTGCTGTTGATGGCAGTGACAGATTTCCTGGTTATCATCACTGCTGTGATATTACTCCACATTGTTCCCATGATTTATCAGTCCAATATTTTGACCATCATGCCGACGCGCAGTCTGAATTTCGCCGCAGCGTATGCCTTAAGAGAATGTTCCGTCTGGGTAACGGTGATGTTCACTTTTGATCGCTTTGTCGCTATCTGCTGCCAAAAATTGAAAAATAAATACTGCACCGAGCGGACGGCAACCGTGACGATCGGGACAATGAGTGCTCTGATCTGTTTAAAACATACATATAATATTTTTATATATCAACCTGCACTTGAATCCGAACCAAAAATGTGCATTATTAAGTCGGCATATTAATCCTCAGTTGGATGGATAATATTTGACTGGATTGACATCATTCTTACCCCTGTTCTGCCTTTCGTTCTAATTTTGCTGCTCAATTTGTTAACCATCAGAAACATTTTAAATGCAATTAGAATTCGCAGGAGACTCCAGAGCAGCGGGAACAGTGAGCGACTGAATGACACAGAGAGAGATAGCCGCAGGAAGTCTATTGTCATACTATTAAGTATTTCTGCTATCTTCATCCTCTTCTGGCTGCTGGTACTGATAAATAATATCATCGTTCGCATTACCGGCATCTCTTTCTTTTCAGGTTCCAATTTTAGTGGATCGAATTTCCCTCTGGAAGAAAGCGGTAACGCGCTTCAATTCCTTTGTTCCTGCGTGAATCCATTTATTTATGCAGGGACACAGAGTAAGATCAGAGACGAGATAAAACTGGGGTTGAAATATCCACTGAACCGCATTCGTAAATTGTTAAATTAAGCCTTGTTTGTAAACAAAAGAAAAATTGCAGATGCTGGAATTCCAAGCAGCACACACAAAATGCTGGAGGAACTCAGCAGGCCATGCATGACCTGTGGAAAAACGTAGATTCGATGTGTCGGACCAAGGCCAAAGAGCAAGAATTAGTTATCGGGTTTTGTTGTAAGAATTTGTTATTTTCTGTTCTCTCATCTTCGCCACTCAGACAAGAAGTCAGTGTCAAATTCATTGCTGTTCATGCATGTCCGTATCTGTGCGTCGAAACTCTTACCTGCAGCATCAGATCAGTCACAGAGCATCAGTGAAGCAGCTTGCCCACGACAAAAATGAATAATAACGAATTGTTACTAACATACAAAATAAGAACAAATTAAATTCATTTTACTGATAAGTGGTTAAATTGTTCATTGTGATTCTAAATTATCCTCATTTATATTTTGCCGACTTGTTGGAAAAAAATCCCTACTCCTGTCGGTGAGGTTGACAGGTGAGCCCCATTGCCAATGAGTCCTTTTCGTATTCCTCCATGGCCAGAACGTGAGAGGAAAAATCGCCAGCACCGGGACGGATTAGTGCCTGGTACAAAGTCTATGGCACAGTCATGTGGGCGGTGTGAGGAGAAAGAAGGAGACTGGTATGCTCTTTTACTGGACGCTTGGGACATGCCGTTTGGAAATGTCCTGGATCACGACAACAGAGGCAACAACCAGTTCTACTCGTTCTCCTGAGACAGACGCATGCTGTCTACATGCATAGGCTCCACCGTGTAATAGGTGCTTGGTGTTAAGAGACAGGGTGATGGCGAGGAATGGCTGTGATCTGTCTGCGCATAGTAACCTTGAAACATTCTTTCCCTGCGCCACTCAATTATCCGGTCGTCAAGTCAAGTAGACAGATTATTCAGATCATGCAGACTATCCTGCTCGTCCTAAATAGTACTCTCGTGGTAGATGCCCTGCGTTCAGTTCAAGGGGAAGGCAGTGCTGAGAGATCTCTCATTCCACGCTGTCACTTCTGAAACGTGCGGAATTTGACAGATCTCATGGTCTTTGTGCATGTCCAGAGTCGGTGAGCAGCATCCTGGCTGCATTCAGGAAGGTCATAAACTGACTTTAACTCTGCACCGAAATATCAAGACGATTGAGCTGCAATGTATCCTTCCTGCCCGAACGCCCTGGACATGCTAAATGGAACTCCACCAAGTAGATAGACATTGTACGACAGTTTTTGAACATCACCACCAAAACGGACAGGATCAGTTTGCAATTTCAGCTCCGATAATTCAATCCCTACAGCCATAGTGATAAATCAAGTATTTGTCTGTTGGTGGAGTACTCGGTTTTTGTAGGGAAGTGGGAATCTGTTTTGATCCGAAGGCAGCGGTCAGTTCTAGTCCGGGCGCAGGAGAAACAAAATCCATAGTTGAAATGGTTTGGGCAGCAGCAAAGGTGGACCTGCCAGATGCTGGTCGTGGGTCTCCGTGGCCAGGCTTTGCTAAATTGTGTTAATGAGAACGCTAATACCTGTCAGCTGACCCTGGCTGCCCACAATGTACTGGGGGATGACGGCGAGAGCGCGGAAGTAGCCGAAACTCAGCTGGATTGTCTGTGGTGAGCTAATGAACAGTTGCGGCAAGGGATGAAACTTGTTCCCCCCGTTGAGACTGGGCTTGCCAGTACAAAATTCTCTTCCTCATTGACTACATAAATTCACTCAGAGCAGATTCATTTGCCTGTACCTTATCCCCCCCGTGACCAGTCAATTTCAGTGCCAAGTTCAGCTGTATTTCTCTACTGTAACAATATTTGTGAGTTTGAGACTTGCTGTCACTAAGTTCGGATATGGCGCAAGAGAGAGAGAGAGAGAGAGAGAGAGAGAGAGAGAGAGAGAGAGAGAGAGATTGAAGCGGGTAGATAGTTCACAAAATTTAACGCGGAAAGAGTTCAGAGTGCAAGGAAAACAACAAACGCGGGGTCGAACAGGGCCGTTAACTTAAATTCACAAATCCAAAACTAGCACTTTGACTGAAAGGAATAACTAAATATGACACGGATACCGCTCGTCTTCGAGTCATCTGATTACACAGTCTAATCTCACATGAAAGACCTAATGTAAACGGGCTACGTAATGCTACTGTGCTTTGATCAAGTCTCGCAAAGGACTACGATGAATCGAATGGTATTAAGAGAGAAACGTGATGGATTTTGCGTTTCGAAGGCTCTATCAAAAGGATGGAATGGGGATTATCTGCTAGACATGATGAATAAAATCATTCATATCAATCTTCCACTCTGGCCTCTTTATCCCTCACTCATTTTCCTTCATGCTTTGCTGCTGGTGATGATGATTGTTATGGTGAGGGCTTCATCAGTCAATGTCGACATTGAATGTTCCGTCGTAGCCGTATAGGTAAGCAAGCCTTGTTACAACCTGCAGATAAAGCTGCTCCTATATAGCAGGATCCTTCTCTGATGAACCTCTATGATTATCTATCGAACCCCTGAGAAATAGCGGAGGCCGATAGAGTTTGTTGACATCAGCAGCGTCGCACGACTTGCCAGTCTGCGGTGTTGAATTCAAAATGGAACTGCTTTGGGCAGTCCTTCTTCAGATTTTTCTCTCGGCTTATACTCCCGAAGCCTTCTCCGTGAAAGTGTTTTGTGGCAAGGCACCGCAGGTTTGAGATCAGAGTTTTCGCTGAGCTTAGGATCTGACTCTCCATTACTCCTCGTCCACACCCCGCCTCCCCCCCCCCCCCCCACACCGCTGTAACAGCCTTCGAGAGCTATGCTCTCATATCGGTCAGCAATTGTCAGTCTTCAATGCGCTCAGTGGAAAGGCATCATGCTCATATCTGCCGCCAATATCAGCTAAACGGAATCGTAGATGAACCTCAATGCAGGGTCTTCCAGTGTGCTCGACTCTCAAGTAGAGACCCGCGAGAATATCCAGTGCCATCATGTTGCTTGTTCAACGAACATCTACGAAATTCTGCTGAACAACAAATCAGGATGCAAAATGCATTATCTGAAAGGGAGTGCATTTTTTTGCATTTCTTGAGTTAAATAATACATAAACATTGAAGAATAGTTGACCTTGGAATATCTTTTAACAGAAGGAAACGTAAACTGTTTAACGAGCGTCCTACTGACAGCTTATAGTGACAGTATAGATGCGACTGGTTCAGCGGATCTTTCAGACTATCGAAATCTCCTGGACAGTGGAACAGCAGAATAGGCAATGGTAGGACCATTAATGTCAACAGGAATCCTCCCTGGATATCACGATAACTGTTATAAATAAACAAACGTTCATGAAAAATATAACTGATTGAATTACGATATATGAGCAGACATCCTCTATCATCAAAGAACACAACCATCTTGCTCATCCTATATTTTTGCAACTCCAATGCAGCAGTAGGTACATAAGCGTTATTTCACCTGCCACCAGGTTCAATGTAAGTTACTTCCCTTCAAATATTTATTTCCTGAAACACCAGCACATCCAACATTCTGTCGTTTAACAGTACTGTGGCCACTTTCATTATCCTTTTCAAAACATAAATTATTTGTTTTTGTTGTTATATGTGCATTCCAGCGATCTCAAACTACATCCAATGTGTCTGTACACTTTCCAATGCCTGAGGCATCATGTTCCAGTTACACTGGCTACAAATAGACATCGCCAATTATATCCCCCAATTATGTACACCACAGGAGACTGAGAAAGTGAGAGATAGGAGCTTCCGTCGCCGCAAGGTTGGAGGAGTTGGGTAAATGGGTGATTGTCATGAGGAAAGAAGGACAGTGAGCAGCTAGTGCAGGGTACAAATGTACAACTATTTCCAGTACAGGGTAGCCATGTACACTAATCTCTCCATATTATTTATAGCATTTTAACAATGTTGAGGGGAATAACCTACGAGTTGGAAGTAGTAACTTGCTGTCTGGCACTCACTCCAGTTCTCTAGCCCGCAAGTGAAGCGTGGTGAAGTTTACTGCAGCGGCGCGACCTGATGTTCTGTATATTTGGTACGAAGGTTCAGTTACCAAGTGTTCAAAAGCATGATCTCGTTCCGTGCCGCTAGTCAAGGAGAAATGTTGGAAACGTTAGCTGCTAGTTCATGCACCTGATAAGATCTTTAGATAGATTTTTACATAGTAGGGGAATTGTTAGATAGATTTGTACCTGGTAGTGGAAATAGGGTTTATGGGGAAATGGTAGGGAGCTCAGCAATGATCTTATTGAATTGCGGGGCACGTTCTTATGTTACGTTCAATAATGTTTTTTTTTTTGGTTGGAAAGGTCGGATGAGATTATTGAGTTTTATATGGGTCTCTGGCAGTGGCTCTCGTTCTGTAGTTCACAAGGGAAGTGTGGTGAAGATGAATGCAGCGGAGCAACCTGATTTTCTGTATATTTAAAGGGAAGGTGGAGAAGGTGTCCTTGACTTACCAACTTTTCAATTGCATGATCTCGTTCTGTGCCGCTCATAAAGGAGAAACATTGCAAACGCTGGTTGCTAATTTATACATCGCCAACAATGTTTGCTTGCTTGGTAAGTTTGGTTGAGACTGATGAGTTTTAAAAACATTGCGAAGATGGGTGCTCATCACATGCAGAGCTTTGGTTTTTCTTCAATTCTAGTGCTTCAGCCTTTTCTATATCTGGAAGCGCCGGCTCTGATGACAGTTAGTCAGGTCATGTGCCTCAAGTTTGGGTGCCGCCTACAACCCGCCTTCAAGAATCCTGAACGTCCCCGAATACTTCTATTTTCATTTAACGCCATCTTAAGACGCATTTGCGTTTACTGTCGAGATAACTGTTATGATAGAACCTCATTTTGCATTGGCATCAGTCATGATCTTTCTAGAATCAGTAGATTACGGGATGGTTATGGGCAGAAAAATATTGTAATTGCTTCTCTGCTCTTAAGGGAGAGAGGCAGAAGAAAGGAAATTATAGAGCGGTTGGTCAGGATTCAGTGGCTGGGAAGAAGTTGGAGCCCATGGTTAATGCAATGGCTCGAGTTGATTGGTAAGGCTTATTAAATTAGGAACGTTTGACGATTCTGAGTCTGTACTCACTAGCTTTCGGAAGAATGATTGGGAATTTCGTTGAAACATATGGAATGTTGAATGGCCTCATTACGGTAGATTTGGAGAGGATATACGGGTAATCTACGACCGAAGAACAGAACTTCGGATTAGAGGGACATCCGTTTGGAACGGAGATGAATGGTAAATAGACAATAGACAATAGGTGCATAAGTAGACCATTCGGCCTTCGAGCCTTCACCTCCATTCTGAGGTCATGGCTGATCATCTACTGTCTATACCCGGTTCCTGCCTTGTCCCCATATCCCTTGAATACTCTATGCATAAGATACCTATCTAGCTCCTTCTTGAAATCATCCAGAAAATTGGCCTCCACTGCCTTCCGAGGAAGTTCATCTCATACCCCCCCGACTCTCTGGGAGAAGAGGTTTTTTCCTCAATAATGTCCTAAATGACCTACTCCTTATTCTCAAACCATGCCCTCTGGTACTGGACTCTCCCAGAATCAGGGACATATTTCCTGCCTCGATCTTGTCCAAGCCCTTAATAATCTTATATGATGCAATCAGATCCCCTCCTAATCTCCTTAATTGCAGCGTGTACAAGCACAGTCTCTCTAAACTCTCTAACCTCGGATGACAGTCCGGACATCCCAGGAAATAACCTTGTGAATCTACGCTGCACCTCCTCCATAGCCAGGATGTCCTTCCTTAACCCTTGAGACCAAAACTGTAAACAATACTCCAGGTGTGGTCTTACCAGGGCCCTGTACAAATGCAAAAGTATTTCCTTGCTCTTGTACTCAATTCCCTTTGTAATAAAGGCCAACCTTCCATAAGCCTTCTTCACTGCCTGCTGCACATGCTCATTCACTTTCATTGACTGATGAACAAGGACTCCTAGATCTTTTTTTTTATTTCTCCCTTATCTAACTCTACACTGTTCCGATAATAATCTGCCTTCCTGTTATTCCACCAGTGGATAACCTCACACTTATTCACATTAAATGTCATCTGCCAAGTATCTGCCCACACACCCAACCTATCCAAGTCACCCTGAATTCTCCTAACAATCTTATCATATGTCACACTGCCACCCAGCTTAGTATCATCAGCAAACCTGCTGATGTTACTCTCAATGCATTCATCTAAATCGTTGATGCAAATCGTAAACAGCTATGGTCCCAATACCGAACCCTGTGGCACCCCACTATTCACCACCTGCCATTCCGAGAAACACCCATTCACCGTTGGCCTTTGTTTTCTATCTGCCAACCAGTTTTCTGTCGATGTCAATATCTTCCCCCGAATGCCATGAACTCTGATTTTACCCACCAATCTCCTATGTGGGACCTTATCAAATGCCTTCTGAAAATCGAGGTGCGCTACACCCACTGGATATCCATTGTCTAACTTCCTGGTTACATCCTCGAAAAACTCCAATAGATTAGTCAAGCATGATTTGCCCTTGGTAAATCTGTAAATTTCGTAATGATAGGTCTTTAAGCAGACCAAATATTTCGATATATTTAAGGCGGATGTTCACAGACACCTGCCGAGTCAGGACATGAAGGGTTGAGGAGCGAAGGCCAGAAATTGTATCTCAGAGGGAAATGGATCATAAATGATGAAATGGTGAGCCACTCGATTAGACAAAAGTCCTAACTCTGCTCCACGAATTGATGGCCTTGTAGTCTTGGGGTTTTAAGTCCGTAGTTACTTTTTCTCGATGAAATGGAAGCAACAACACGCATTATACTCAATTATCCAACAGAACATTTTTTTAATCAGCTGCTTGAAGTTACCTGTTCTGATGTAATGCAATTAGCTTACAAAATCAATAATACAATCCTAGTTTGCTTCCTGGTGACGTCCGTCAGGCATAAATATGGCAGTATGTGAAAGCAAGGTATTGCACTAAATGCTGAAAGCATTCAACTGCAATGCATGGTGTTTCTCGTAGCTTGTGGTTGATCATTTATTATTCCATCATTGCAGCCGTTGGCATTCCAGGTAAAGAATTTGCGTTCATATGTATCCGGAACATATTGTGAAATGTTTTATACGCCGCTGCCTTTACCGATATTGTAGTTTTCTATCAAATGCAACAATGCATAAACAGTGCAAAAAGTGAAATAATGTCATGTTCATAGGCTGATAGCAGAGAACCTGTTTCAGAAACATGGCGAGATGGTCCTCAGTCTGCTGTGCTCCCCACACCCTGCATGATGCAACCAACAGGAATCCTCTCCGTTGTATATCTATACAAATTTGCAGTCACGCCAAACTCCACCAATGCCAAAGAGTGGAAATGCTGTCGTGCTTTCTTACCATTGGCTAAATTTGCTGGGCTAGTCTTCAATCAGTTGTTCTTTCAACGGAACTAGAAGATGCCCACACCTTTCCCATACCACAGGCAGTTGAAAGCAAAGGCAGAGATTTAGACCTAAGGATAAGACATATGTAACCAATTCGAGAATATCATTTACAGACAGAGTTTGGTTTGACCCTGTTACTCACGACCTGAGAGGAAGAGAAATGCAGAATTTCTCACAGTAGTTAAAGGTAAGTAGTTCGGCATTCGAATCACAGGATATCGAATTCAGCAGTCGAATTTGGCAATTGGGAATTGCGTAGGTCTAGCCCTATTAATTGGCATGGGCATTGTGACCTAACATGCAAGAGATTTCAATGCCTGACGATTCGTATCAACTGAGATGCTATTGTAACTGAATACATTTATTAATCTGAATAAAATATTGGGATGTATTCACAGTTTTCACCAGCAACAAGATATATCTAATAGTTTTTATTGAGTATCATACAAACATACAATACCATAAGTATGTGCCTCGAGGCAGCAAAAGTGGGGGAGTGATGAATGTAGTATTAACAGTTGTAGGTTGCGCAAAGAAGGTACAAACGGTAATGGGTCCTCTTCCCTGGTCAGCAGAAAGCAGACAGAATCAATGGAGGAGAGGAGAAATTCTATAATAACTTTGTATATTGCAGAGCAGATGATGCCCCAAGCTATGAATCATCCAAACTTTTTTAAAACGGTAGAAAAGGCAGTAACTGTGGATGTACTGTTGAATATTTGCAATCACCTTTGGCCACAGAGTTGACAAGAAGTATTATTCCATGTTTAAATAGGGAGGTCATGTTAAAAAGTGTAATTGCAGAGAAGTTAGTCTACGTGCAGTCCTATGATGCTTGTGCCTCAGTTCCTTTCCTTGAATTTCTGGAAAATCTCAGCCATTCAAACTCGCCACAGAATTGTTGTACAAGGGTGTTAACTCGATGAAAATATCATATTGGATGATATCGGTCTTGCTCTGGATCTGTTCCACAGACATATACTGTCTGGCTAAATACAAACTGAATTGTTGTGCAACATCACAACATAGTTAATCACAAGATTAAAATCTTTATTAGATAACAGTTTGTCAATTCAGTTTCAACCGACAAAGTAATAGAATTTACGTTGAATACATTCAACATAAGGATTTTTGTGAATTTCAATGTTTCATTCATTTGGCAGGCAGACCACGAACGCAACATGCACACCGCAAACAGACGGCCACCAACAATTATCGCACACATACTGGCAACGATAAGAGGATGTAACCTTTACGCGGGACATCCTCAAAACTCACAACTGCCAAAAAACGCACTATTAAAAAAGGGTCATGCCATTATCACACCTTTCAAGCACGCACAGATATTAACACAGCAGCCTGGTGGTGCTAGAGCTACAATGGGGACGGCGACTGGATCTTTAACTGGGCAAATAAATATGAAGAATATTGAGGGATGATGATATTGTGCGGACATATGGTATAGGGTGAGACGGCCAATTTTTATTTACAAGCATGCCATATCAGACTGGGCCCAAGTGCCTGTTCCTTTCCTATCATGTTCTATGTTCAACATTCCTCTGTTCCCACACGAACATACCAAACACGCGCACATATTGTTAGAACGTCATGCATTGAAAACATACACACGCACGCCTGCCACATCAAAACAGAGTCTCTTACATATTTACAATCTTAGCACTCACAACCACTGATTTTGGCTTCTTCTGTCTTTCCCTTTGCAGCTAACTTGGCCGTGATAGGAATAATGGTCGGTAGACGTTGTGGTCTCTCCAGATGTATAACAGACTACCTGCTGTCGATGGCGCTGACGGATTTCCTGGTTATCATAATGGTCGTGATGTTACTCCGCATTATTGCAATGATTGATCCGTCCAATCTTTTCGGCATTTATGCCGGCGTGCATTGTGAATGTCGCTGTAGCGTACGCCGTGAGAGACTGTTCAGTCTGTGTGACGGTGATGTTCACGTTTGATCGCTATGTCGCTATCTGCTGCCCAAAATTGAAAACGAAATACTGCACCGAGCGGACGGCAGTTATGACGATCGGAACAGTGAGTGCCCTGAGCTGTTTAAAAAAAAGGATATAGTGGTTTTATATATGAACATCAACTTGAATTGGAACCCACAGAGTGCATAATTAAGTCGGCATATTATACCTCAGTATGCTGGTTAATATTTAACTAGTTTGAAATCATTTTGACCCCTTTTCTGCCAGTCTTTCTAAAGTTGCTGCTCAATTTGTTACCCATCAGAAAAATTTTAGGGGCCATTAAAATTCGCAGGAGACTCCAGTGCGGCGGCAGCAGTGAGCAACAGAGCGACCCGGAGACAAACAGCCGCAACAAGTCTATCATCCTGCTATTAAGTATCTCTGGTATCGTCATCCTCTTCTGGCTGCTGGTACTGATAGATAACCTCAACGTTCGCATTACCGGAATCTCTTTCTTTTCAGGTTCCAATTTTAGTGGATCGAATTTCCCTCTGGATGAAAGCGGTAACGCGCTTCAATTCCTTTGTTATAACCATATAACCATATAACAATCACAGCACGGAAACAGGCCATCTTGGCCCTCCTAGTCCGTGCCGAACCCTTAATCTCACCTAGTCCCACCTACCCGCACTCAGCCCATAACCAACCCTCCACTCCTTTCCTGTCCATATGCCTATCCAATTTTACCTTAAATGACACAACTGAACTGGCCTCTACCACTTCTACAGGAAGCTCATTCCACAATTCATTCCTGCGTGAATCCATTTATTTGTGCAGGAACACAGAGTAAGATCAGAGACGAGATAAAACAAGGGCTGAATTATCCACTGAATCGTATTCGTAAATTGCTAAAGTAACCCTTGTCTGTAAAGAAAAGAAAAACTGCAGCTGCTGGAATTTCAAGCAGCACACACAAAATGCTAGAGGATCTCAGCAGGCCATGCATGATCTATGGAAAAAGGTAAATTCGATGTGTCGGGGCGAGACCGATGAGCAAAAATTCGATATCGGTTTATGTTGCAAGAACTTGTTATTTTCTGTTCTCTCATCTCGGCCACTCAAACATGAAATCAATGTCAAATTCATTGCTATTTACAGAAGTGCATGCACGTATCTGTGCGACGAAACTCTTACACGCAGCATCAGTTAAGTCACAGAGCATCAGTCAAACAGCTTGCACACGACAAACATAAATAACAACAAATTCTTACTAACATACCTAATAAGAACATATTGAAGTCTATTTTACTGATAAGCGGTTAAATTGTTCATTTTGACTCTAAATTATCCTCATTCATATATTACTGAAAGGTTGGAAAAAAATAAAATCTGTTCTTAAACTGTGGAACCTTTGACTTCTGGAGATCTATCCCTATTAATTGGCATGGGCGTTGTGACCTAACACGCAAGAGATTTCAATTCCTGACGATTCGTATCAACTGAGATGCTATTGTAACTGAATACATTTATTAATCTGAATAAAATATTGGAATGTATTCACAGTTTTCACCAGTAACAAGATATATCTAATAGTTTTTATTGAGTATCATACAAACATACAATACCATAAGTATGTGTTCGTGGCAGCAACAGTGGGGGAGTGATGAATGTAGTATTAACAGTTGTAGGTTGCGCAAAGAAGGTACAAACGGTAATGGGTCCTCTTCCCTGGTCAGCAGAAAGCAGACAGAATCAATGGAGGGGAGGAGAAATTCTATAATAACTTTGTATATTGCAGAGCAGATGATGCCCCAAGCTATGAATCATCCAAACTTTTTTTAAACGGTAGAAAAGGCAGTAACTGTGGATGTACTGTTGACTATTTGCAATCACCTTTGGCCACAGAGTTTACAAGAAGTATTATTCCATTTTTAAGTAGGGAGGTCATGTTAAACAGTGTAATTGCAGAGAAGTCTACGTAGAGAAGTCTACGTGCAGTCCTATGATGCTTGTGCCTCAGTTCCTTTCCTTGAATTTCTGGAAAATCTCAGCCATTCAAACTCGCCGCAGAATTGTTGTACAAGGGTGTTAACTCGATGAAAATATCATATTGGATGATATCGGTCTTGCTCTGGATCTGTTCCACAGACATATACTGTCTGGTTACTTCCAAACTGAATTGTTGTGCAACATCACAACACAGTTAATCACAAGATTAAAATCTTTATTAGATAACAGTTTGTCAATTCAGTTTCAACCGACAAAGTAATAGAATTTACGTTGAATACATTCAACATAAGGATTTTTGTGAATTTCAATGTTTCATTCATTTGGCAGGCAGACCACGAACGCAACATGCACACCGCAAACAGACGGCCACCAACAATTATCGCACACATACTGGCAACGATAAGAGGATGTAACCTTTACGCGGGACATCCTCAAAACTCACAACTGCCAAAAAACGCACTATTAAAAAAGGGTCATGCCATTATCACACCTTTCAAGCACGCACAGATATTAACACAGCAGCCTGGTGGTGCTAGAGCTACAATGGGGACGGCGACTGGATCTTTAACTGGGCAAATGAATATGAAGAATATTGAGGGATGATGATATTGTGCGGACATATGGTATAGGGTGAGACGGCCAATTTTTATTTACAAGCATGCCATATCAGACTGGGCCCAAGTGCCTGTTCCTTTCCTATCATGTTCTATGTTCAACATTCCTCTGTTCCCACACGAACATACCAAACACGCGCACATATTGTTAGAACGTCATGCATTGAAAACATACACACGCACGCCTGCCACATCAAAACAGAGTCTCTTACATATTTACAATCTTAGCACTCACAACCACTGATTTTGGCTTCTTCTGTCTTTCCCTTTGCAGCTAACTTGGCCGTGATAGGAATAATGGTCCGTAGACGTTGTGGTCTCTCCAGATGTATAACAGTCTACCTGCTGTCGATGGCGCTGACGGATTTCCTGGTTATCATAATGGTCGTGATGTTACTCCGCATTATTGCAATGATTGATCCGTCCAATCTTTTCGGCATTTATGCCGGCGTGCACAGTGAATGTCGTTGTAGCGTACGCCGTGAGAGACTGTTCAGTCTGTGTGACGGTGATGTTCACGTTTGATCGCTATGTCGCTATCTGCTGCCCAAAATTGAAAACGAAATACTGCACCGAGCGGACGGCAGTTATGACGATCGGAACAGTGAGTGCCCTGAGCTGTTTAAAAAAATGGATATAGTGGTTTTATATATGAACATCAACGTGAATTGGAACCCACAGAGTGCATAATCAAGTCGGCATATTATACCTCAGTATGCTGGTTAATATTTAACTAGTTTGAAATCATTTTGACCCCTTTTCTGCCAGTCTTTCTAAAGTTGCTGCTCAATTTGTTACCCATCAGAAAAATTTTAGGGGCCATTAAAATTCGCAGGAGACTCCAGTGCGGCGGCAGCAGTGAGCAACAGAGCGACCCGGAGACAAACAGCCGCAACAAGTCTATCATCCTGCTATTATGTATCTCTGGTATCGTCATCCTCTTCTGGCTGCTGGTACTGATAGATAACCTCAACGTTCGCATTACCGGAATCTCTTTCTTTTCAGGTTCCAATTTTAGTGGATCGAATTTCCCTCTGGATGAAAGCGGTAACGCGCTTCAATTCCTTTGTTATAACCATATAACCATATAACAATCACAGCACGGAAACAGGCCATCTTGGCCCTCCTAGTCCGTGCCGAACCCTTAATCTCACCTAGTCCCACCTACCCGCACTCAGCCCAAAACCAACCCTCCACTCCTTTCCTGTCCATATGCCTATCCAATTTTACCTTAAATGACACAACTGAACTGGCCTCTACCACTTCTACAGGAAGCTCATTCCACAATTCATTCCTGCGTGAATCCATTTATTTGTGCAGGAACACAGAGTAAGATCAGAGACGAGATAAAACAAGGGCTGAATTATCCACTGAATCGTATTCGTAAATTGCTAAAGTAACCCTTGTCTGTAAAGAAAAGAAAAACTGCAGCTGCTGGAATTTCAAGCAGCACACACAAAATGCTAGAGGATCTCAGCAGGCCATGCATGATCTATGGAAGAAGGTAAATTCGATGTGTCGGGGCGAGACCGATGAGCAAAAATTCGATATCGGTTTATGTTGCAAGAACTTGTTATTTTCTGTTCTCTCATCTCGGCCACTCAAACATGAAATCAATGTCAAATTCATTGCTATTTACAGAAGTGCATGCACGTATCTGTGCGACGAAACTCTTACACGCAGCATCAGTTAAGTCACGGAGCATCAGTCAAACAGCTTGCACACGACAAACATAAATAACAACAAATTCTTACTAACATACCTAATAAGAACATATTGAAGTCTATTTTACTGATAAGCGGTTAAATTGTTCATTTTGACTCTAAATTATCCTCATTCATATATTACTGAAAGGTTGGAAAAAAATAAAATCTGTTCTTAAACTGTGGAACCTTTGACTTCTGGAGATCTATCCCTATTAATTGGCATGGGCATTGTGACCTAACACGCAAGAGATTTCAATTCCTGACGATTCGTATCAACTGAGATGCTATTGTAACTGAATACATTTATTAATCTGAATAAAATATTGGAATGTATTCACAGTTTTCACCAGTAACAAGATATATCTAATAGTTTTTATTGAGTATCATACAAACATACAATACCATAAGTATGTGTTCGTGGCAGCAACAGTGGGGGAGTGATGAATGTAGTATTAACAGTTGTAGGTTGCGCAAAGAAGGTACAAACGGTAATGGGTCCTCTTCCCTGGTCAGCAGAAAGCAGACAGAATCAATGGAGCGGAGGAGAAATTCTATAATAACTTTGTATATTGCAGAGCAGATGATGCCCCAAGCTATGAATCATCCAAACTTTTTTTAAACGGTAGAAAAGGCAGTAACTGTGGATGTACTGTTGACTATTTGCAATCACCTTTGGCCACAGAGTTTACAAGAAGTATTATTCCATTTTTAAGTAGGGAGGTCATGTTAAACAGTGTAATTGCAGAGAAGTCTACGTAGAGAAGTCTACGTGCAGTCCTATGATACTTGTGCCTCAGTTCCTTTCCTTGAATTTCTGGAAAATCTCAGCCATTCAAACTCGCCACAGAATTGTTGTACAAGGGTGTTAACTCGATGAAAATATCATATTGGATGATATCGGTCTTGCTCTGGATCTGTTCCACAGACATATACTGTCTGGTTAATTCCAAACTGAATTGTTGTGCAACATCACAACACAGTTAATCACAAGATTAAAATCTTTATTAGATAACAGTTTGTCAATTCAGTTTCAACCGACAAAGTAATAGAATTTACGTTGAATACATTCAACATAAGGATTTTTGTGAATTTCAATGTTTCATTCATTTGGCAGGCAGACCACGAACGCAAAATGCACACCGCAAACAGACGGCCACCAACAATTATCGCACACATACTGGCAACGATAAGAGGATGTAACCTTTACGCGGGACATCCTCAAAATTCACAACTGCCAAAAAACGCACTATTAAAAAAGGGTCATGCCATTATCACACCTTTCAAGCACGCACAGATATTAACACAGCAGCCTGGTGGTGCTAGAGCTACAATGGGGACGGCGACTGGATCTTTAACTGGGCAAATGAATATGAAGAATATTGAGGGATGATGATATTGTGCGGACATATGGTATAGGGTGAGACGGCCAATTTTTATTTACAAGCATGCCATATCAGACTGGGCCCAAGTGCCTGTTCCTTTCCTATCATGTTCTATGTTCAACATTCCTCTGTTCCCACACGAACATACCAAACACGCGCACATATTGTTAGAACGTCATGCATTGAAAACATACACACGCACGCCTGCCACATCAAAACAGAGTCTCTTACATATTTACAATCTTAGCACTCACAACCACTGATTTTGGCTTCTTCTGTCTTTCCCTTTGCAGCTAACTTGGCCGTGATAGGAATAATGGTCCGTAGACGTTGTGGTCTCTCCAGATGTATAACAGTCTACCTGCTGTCGATGGCGCTGACGGATTTCCTAGTTATCATAATGGTCGTGATGTTACTCCGCATTATTGCAATGATTGATCCGTCCAATCTTTTCGGCATTTATGCCGGCGTGCATAGTGAATGTCGTTGTAGCGTACGCCGTGAGAGACTGTTCAGTCTGTGTGACGGTGATGTTCACGTTTGATCGCTATGTCGCTATCTGCTGCCCAAAATTGAAAACGAAATACTGCACCGAGCGGACGGCAGTTATGACGATCGGAACAGTGAGTGCCCTGAGCTGTTTAAAAAAATGGATATAGTGGTTTTATATATGAACATCAACGTGAATTGGAACCCACAGAGTGCATAATTAAGTCGGCATATTATACCTCAGTATGCTGGTTAATATTTAACTAGTTTGAAATCATTTTGACCCCTTTTCTGCCAGACTTTCTAAAGTTGCTGCTCAATTTGTTACCCATCAGAAAAATTTTCGGGGCCATTAAAATTCGCAGGAGACTCCAGTGCGGCGGCAGCAGTGAGCAACAGAGCGACCCGGAGACAGACCGCAGCAAGTCTATCATCCTGCTATTAAGTATCTCTGGTATCGTCATCCTCTTCTGGCTGCTGGTACTGATAGATAACCTCAACGTTCGCATTACCGGAATCTCTTTCTTTTCAGGTTCCAATTTTAGTGGATCGAATTTCCCTCTGGAAGAAAGCGGTAACGCGCTTCAATTCCTTTGTTCCTGCGTGAATCCATTTACTTGTACAAGAACACAGAGTAAGATCAGAGACGAGATAAAACAAGGGCTGAATTATCCACTGAATCGTATTCGTAAGTTGCTAAAGTAACCCTTGTCTGTAAAGAAAAGAAAAACTGCAGCTGCTGGAATTCCAAGCAGCACACACAAAATGCTAGAGGATCTCAGCAGGCCATGCATGATCTATGAAAAAACGTAAATTCGATGTGTCGGGGCGAGACCGATGAGCAAGAATTCGATATCGGTTTATGTTGCAAGAACTTGTTATTTTCTGTTCTCTCATCTCGGCCACTCAAACATGAAATCAATGTCAAATTCATTGCTATTTACAGAAGTGCATGCACGCATCTGTGCGACGAAACTCTTACACGCAGCATCAGATAAGTCACAGAGCATCAGTCAAACAGCTTGCACACGACAAACATAAATAACAACAAATTCTTACTAACATACCTAATAAGAACATATTGAAGTCTGTTTTACTGATAAGCGGTTAAATTGTTCATTTTGACTCTAAATTATCCTCATTCATATATTACTGAAAGGTTGGAAAAAATAAAATCTGTTCTTAAACTGTGGAACCTTTGACTTCTGGAGAAGGTCGATAGCTGAGAGGTGATGCCATGGCCCGGTTAAGGAAATCTTTCATGATTCACAGTATCTCCCTGAAGATACCACTAATTGTTGTGAGGGTTGAGCCCATGTGCACTGAGCAAGTTTCTCTACGTACTGCAGATTATTCCGTTCCAACCGCATCGCAATTGCCGTTCCAGACAATGTCAACGACTCAGAGTACTATCATCAGAACATCTGTAGAAGTCATTTCAGGAGTTTGATAACAATACGAAACCCTGAAAATAGTAACGATTCTGGTGCATTCGCTTTCTTATTACAGCTATATGCCGTGCCCAGGACAGATGATCCAACATGCGTAAGAGAATTTAAAGATGCTGACTCTCCATGAATGGTGCATCAATGTAAACTGGTTCATATTCGTTCCACTTCCGTTTGCTGAAACCAACAGTCAGCTGTTTAGTTGCCAGTGATCAAAAGTTTGTTTCATGGAACTGTACAGCAAAAAAATTGACCGTTCACCATTCGTCATCTATGACAACAAATTTGCTGAACTGTGCCAGTCCGATTTGCCTATATTGATCCATATCTAAGCTGGGGTCGGATGGTACGTGCTCTCATCTTTTTGCATTTTCCGCACAGTAGCAGGAAAGAGATGGGAGAATAGCCGGTTGGAAGAATAGTTATTTTGCCTACTTCGAGGAACAGCAGGACATTTGGATGTAATCAATGGAGGGAGGCTGGTTTACTGATGACCTGTGCTTTCTTCCGTAGGGCTCTGAAGATCCGGCCGTGGATAGGGCTGTTCCTGTACCAGGCTGTCGTGCATCTAGATGAGAGGTTGTTCTAGGACGCTATGTCTTGAGGGAATCTGTGGAGTCTGAACACAGGTTGAACCATGGATTTGACAGAGTCAATGAAGGACAAGGGAGGTCAATGAAGTGGGTAAGTAATTTATAACCATCGGAATGAGGTATTCGATCACACGCTCTGACTTCTGGACCTCCATTGAACATATGTTGAATCAGGACTGTGACAGTTCAGATGTCGACGGGAGTTTAGGAATGGCGAAGAAGTGGGTAGTCTTGGAAAATCGATCCACAGACACCAAAAATGGTGCCGTTTCCATTAGAGGGAGGCAGTCCTGCGATGGATTCTACTGACAGATGGGCCAAAGGCGATGGAGCACAGGCGGTGGACTTAACAGGCCCGCAGGAACATGTTGAAAGGTCTTGATACATGCACAGGTGAGATAGACCGATACAAACTAATGGATATTCTGGGACATATAGGTCCATCAAAATTGTCTCTTTACACACTCCTGGATCCGTTGATCTCCGGCATGTCCAGCCAGAAGGGAAGAGTGACCTCTTTCCAAAACTTTGGAACGCACAACAGGAGCAACAATCATTCGGTTGGGAGTCCCGCACCCGGGATTGGGTCCGACTATTGAGCGGCCCTTCCCCCCGTCTCCATTCCCCAGTTCACTGGAGCAGCAATCCAAGAGAGAGGAAGAACAGGCTGTGGATCGGTATTGTCTACATATCCATCGATGAGACGGGAAAGAGCGTCTGCCATGGAATTATTGCTGCCGGATCGATAGGTGAGGATGAAATTAGACCCTGTGACGAAGTGAGTCCTCCAGGCTCGAGGAGAATAGAGTCGCTTAGCATCTTGAACTAAGTGCTAAAGTTTAACAAGTTTAACTTGTTAAAGTTCGAAGGAGTGTGGACGAGGGGTAATGGGGACACAGATGTTAAGCGCAGCGAAAACTCTGATCTCAACTCTGCGGTGCCTTGCCACAATACCCTCTCATGGAGAAGGCTTCGGGAGTATACGCCGAGGTCAAAATCTGAAGAAGCCGTGACTAAGGCTTGAATTCAACACCGCTGACTGCCAAGTTGGGCGACGCTGCTGATGGCAACGAACTGTATCGGCGTCCGCAATTTCTTAGGGGTTCATTAGGTTTTCAGAGAGGTTCGTCAGAGAGGGATCCTGCCACATAGGAGCAGCTTTACCTGCAGGTTGTAACAAGGCTTGCGTACCTATATGGCTACGACGGAGCATCCAAAGTCGACACTAACTGACTAAGCACTCACCATAACTATCCTCATCACCAGCAGCAGAGCATGAAGGAAAATGAATGAGGGATAAAGAGGCCAAAGTGGAAGGTTGATATGAATGATTTTATTCATCATGTCAAGCAGATAATCCGTAGGCCTCGGCCCTCGTTTTGTTAGAGCCTTCGAAACGCAAAATCTATCACATTTCCCTCTTAACGCCATTCGTTTCGTCGTAGCCCTTTTCAAGACTTGATGAAAGCACAGTAACATTACGTAGCCTGCTTACAGAAGGTCTGCACGTGAAATTGGACTGTGTAATCAGATGACTTGAAGACGAGCGGCATCCGTTTTATATTTAGTTTAGTTATTCCTTTCCACCAAATTGCTGGCTTAGGTTTCGTTTTGTGACTTTAAATTAACGTCCCTGTAACATTACGTAGCCTGCTTACAGAAGGTCTGCACGTGAAATTGGACTGTGTAATCAGATGACTTGAAGACGAGCGGCATCCGTTTTATATTTAGTTTAGTTATTCCTTTCCACCAAATTGTTGGCTTAGGTTTCGTTTTGTGACTTTAAATTAACGTCCCTGTACGGCCTAGCGTTTGTTGTTCTCTGTCCTCTGTCCTCTGAATTTATTGCATTAATTTATGTGAACTGTCTATTCGCTTCAATGTCTCTCTCCCTCTCTCTTAGGCCATATCCTTAACTTAGTGACAGCAAGTCTCAAAAACACAAATATTGTTACAGCAGAGAAATACAGCTGATCTTGGCACTGAAATTTACTGGTAAGGTGGGGGATAAGTTACAGGCAATTGAATCTGCTCTGAGTGAATTTCAGCTACGAATGTTACTTGTCCTGCACCCGGACTAGAACAGACCGCTACCTTCGTATCTCAACCGAATACTGCGTCCCAACGAGAACAGAGTATTCCACCAAAAGGCCGGTATTAGATTTATCTCTACTGCTGCAGGGATTTTATTATCCGATGGGAGCTGATATTCCAACATTATCCTGGTCGCTATTGTTATGGTACACGAAAACTGTCGTCTATCGTCAGTCTGCTCGGTCGAGTTCCACTCAGCATGTTCAAGGCTTTACAGTAGGCAGGATATTTGCAACCCAATCGTTTTGGCATTTCGGTGTAGAGTTAAGTACGGTTTTTAACCTTCCTGAATGGAGTCAGAAGGATGCTCACCGACTCTTGGACATGCGTAAAGGCAGAGGGACGATGAGAGCTGTCAAATTCCGCAAGCTTGCAGAAGAGACAGTTTGGAATGAGAGATCTCGAGGCGCCGCCTTCCAGCGTGGACTGAACGCTGGGATCTGCCACGAAATGACTAGCTAGGAGAGCAGGATAGTCTGCATGACCAGAATAATCTGGCTATTTGAGTTGACGTCCGAATAACTGAGTTGCGCAAGGAAATAACGTTTCAAGGTTACTATGCGCAGATCACAGCCTTTCCTGGCCCTCTCCCCGTCACTCACCAACAAGCACCAAGTAGACGGAGGATCCTATGCATGTAGTGCGTATGCGCCTGTCACAGGAGGAACGAGGAGATCTGGTTGCTGCATTTATTGTGGCGATCCAGAATATTTCCAGACGTGATGTCCCAAGCGTCAGTAAAAGAGCATACCAGTCACCTCCTTTCCCCCACACCAGCCACACAAATGTGTCATAGACATTTGACCAGGCAATAATCCTCCCTGGTGCCGGCTATTTTCCCTCTCTCGACCTGGCCCTGGAGGAATACGAACATGAATCATTGGCAACGGGGCTTCTACTTCTTTCAACCTCACCGGCAGGAGTAGGCATAATTTTTTTGCGATCAAGAAAGAAGGCAGGTTCTGTCCCTGCCTCGATTATCGGCTGCTGAAGAACATGACGGTGAAGAAATTTTAATCTTCTTGGCTGCTAGCGTCTGCATTCAAACATCTCCAGGCAGCAACCATAATTTCCAAAATTGCTCCGTGGAATGCTTACAGTCTGGTTCGCATGAGAGAATGAGATGAGTGGAAGATAGTTTTCATCACCTCTATTGGACCTGATAATGAAGATATGTCTGTCCAACAAATCGTTGTTTTCCAGGTCTTAGTTAACAAAGTTCTCAGCGACATATTGAGCCAGTCTGTGTTATGTATTTAGATGACATATCTTGTGCAGTTTGGTCACCAAATGGCAGGAAGGATATTAATAAGGTTGCATGTGTGCATAGAATGTTTAGAAGTAATTTGCCGGCACTTGAGAAACTGAGTAACAGAGAAAGGTTGTATAGGTTAGGACTTTATTCCGTGGAGCGTAGAAGAACGAGGAGAGATTTATTAGAGTTAAATCAAATTATGATAGGCAGAGATAAAGTGAATGCAAGCAGGTTTACTTTCCACTGAAGCTAGGGGAGAAAAAGAAACAGGACATGTGTTAAGGGTGAAGGATGAAAGGTTTAAAGAGAACATTGGGGGGTGGAGGAGGGCTTCATTGCACAGAGAATGGTGGGAGTGTGGAATGAACTGCCAGAGTAAGTAATAAATGCTGTCTCACTTTCAAGATTTAAAAAAAACTTGGACAGGTACTTTGATGAGATGTCTATGGAGGGATACGGACAGATGCGGGTCCGTGGGACTAGGCGGAAAAATGGTTCGGCAATGCCAAGAAGGACCAAAATGTCCGTTTCTGTGCTGTAATATTCTATAGCTTATGAAATCCCTACTTATTCCCGCTCACGTTAGGTGCTCGGTCGGCATGTCCGGAGAGTTCTCAGACTGCCCCTGAAAAATAACCTGTACACCAAACCCGAAAAAAAAAACATGATTTCCATACAGACCAGATGTCGGCTTGGGCTATATGCTTACCCCATCCAGTGTTCAAATGGATCCTGCTAAGACTCAGGCAGTTACAGAATAATCAAACCATCTACAGACAACCAGTTACGACGCTTTGTCCTGAATTTCTGCTTTAGCAGATCTCCTATAAATGAACTAACCCGGAAGACCTCGGCTGGATTCCAATGGAGTGGCGGCGCAGACCAAGCACATACAGCGTTAAGGCGACGTTTCACCACTGCACCAATGCTGCAACACCCAGTCTCATCACAACCATTAATAGTCGAGGCTAATATTTCGGTTAGTCTCAATACAATGTAACAACTTTTTCTGTAATGTATGAATAGAAACTTCATACCTCAGAAATACGCGCACATAGACACAGACAGACAGACAGACAGAATGATAGACAGACAGACAGACAGACAGCCAGACACTCTCTCTCTCTCTCTCTCTCTCTCTCTCTCTCTCTCTCTCTCTCTCTCTCTCTCTCTCTCTCTCTCTCTCTCTCTCTCTCTCTCTCTCTCTCTCTCTCTCTCTCTCTCTCTCACTCACGAAGTTTCCTTCACTCACTTCAACACTTCGCCATCGTCGGGACCTCTCCGACAAACAGAAAAAAACGCAGAACATTCTTGATCTTGATCTCGACAGATCTGAAAAACCTGTTAAGCTTTAACAACCTTCGAAAGCCATGCTCCCATATCCGTTAGCAATTCTCAGTCTTCAATGCGCTGAGTGGAAAAGCATCAGTCTCATATCAGCCGCTAATATCAGCTAAACGGAATGGTCGATGACTCTCAATGCAGGGTCTTCCAGTGATCTCGACTCTCAAGTAGATCCCCGCGAGAATATCCAGTGTCATCATGTTGCTTGATCAATGAACATCGACGAAATTCTGCTGAGCAACAAATCAGGATGCAAAATGTATTATTTTAAAGGGAGTGCATTTTTTGCATTGCTTGAGTTGAATACCCCATAAACATTGAAGAATAGGTGACCTTGGAATATCTTTTAACAGAAGGAAACGTATGCTGTTTAGCTAGCCTCCTGCTGACAGCTTATAGTGACAGTATGAACGCGACTGGTTCAGCAGATCTTTCAATCTATCCAAATCTCCCGGACAGGAATCCTCGCTGGAGGTCACGATAACTGATAAATAAAAGTTCATTAAAAATATAACTGAATAAATGACGATATATGAGGAGACATCCAGTATCATCAAAGAACACTACCATCTTGTCCATCCCATCTTTTTGCAACTCCCATGCAGCAGTAGGTACATAAGCGTGATTTCACCTGCCACCACGTTCAATTGCAGATACTTCCCTTCAAATATGTATTTCCTGAACAACCGGCACATCGTTCATTCTATAGTTTAATAGTACTATTGCCATTTACATCATCCTTTTCTAAAATAAATTGCAAACCCCATTTCCAGAAAAGTTGGAATATTTTACAAAATGCAATAAAAACAAAAATCGGTTATGCTAATTCACGTGAGCCTATATTTAACTGACAAAAGTACAACGAAAATATTTTCAATAGTTTTGCTGACCAACGTAATTGTATTTTGTAAATATACACAAATTTAGAATTTGATGGCTGCAAAACACTCAGCAAAAGTTGGGACAGAGGCATGTTTACCATTGTGATACATCACCTTTCTTTTTAATTACACTTTTTAATTGTTTTGGAACTGAGGATACTAATTGTAGTAGATTTGCAATTGGAAATTTTGTCCATATTTGCTTGATATAAGACTTCACCTGCTCAACAGTCCGCGTTCTCCGTTGTCTGATTCTCCTCTACATGATGCGCCCTACATTTTCAATAGGAGACAGATCTGGGCAGGCAACAGGCCAGTCAAGCACACGCACTCTGTGTCTACAAAGCCACGCTGTTGTAGCTCGTGAAGAATGTGGTCTGGCATTGTCAGGCAGAAATAAGCAAGGACGTCCCGGGAAGAGACGTCGTCTTGATGGCAACTCTGAAATCTCTCTGAAATCCTAATATAAGCCTCAGAGTCAATGGTACCTTCACATACATGCAACTCGCCCACGCCGTGGGCACTGATGCACCCTCATACCATCACAGATGCTGGCTTTTGCACCTTTCGCTGATAACAATCAGGATGGTCGTTTTCATCTTTGGCACGGAGAACTCGACGCCCGCTTTTATCTGAAAACTAGCTGAAAGGTGGACTCATCTGACAACAGCCCACGGTTCCACAGTCTTTCGGTCCATTTGAGATGAGCTCCGGCTCAGAGAACGCGCCGACGTTTCTGCATAGAGTTGATGTATGGCTTCCTCTTTGCGTAATACAGTTTCAAGCTGCATTTCTGGATGGAGCAACGGACTGTGTTAAGTGACAATAGTTTTTCGAAGTAATCCCGAGTCCAGGTGGCTATAAGTGTCCCAGTAGCATAGGTTTCTTATGCAGTGCCGCCTGAGGGCTCGAAGATCACGCTCATTCAACAGTGGTTTCCGACCTTGCCCTTTACGCACTCAGATGTCACTGAATTCTCTGATTCTTATCACAATATTATGTACTCCAGATGTTGACAGACCTAAATTCTCTGCAATAATCCGTTGTGAAATGTTCCTTTTGAATTGACTAACAATTCTCTCACGAATTTTGGCACAAAGTGGTGAGCCACGACCAATTCTTGCTTGCAAAGACTGAGCCTTTGTACTTTTGTACTTTGTACTTTTGTAAGTTAAATAAAAATTCACGCGAATTAACGTATCACATGTTTCTGTTTTTATCGCATTTTGGAAAATATCCCAACTGTTTTGGAAATGGCGTTTCTATTTGTTTCTGTTGTCATATTTGCATTCGAGCGCTCTCAAACTACTTTTCAATGCCTAAAGCGTCATGTTCCAGTTACACTGGCGACGAATAGACATCACCAATTCTATCCCCCAATGATGTACACCATAGGAGACTGGGCAAGTGAGAGATAGGGGCTACAGTCACTGCACGGTTGCAGGAGGTAGGTAACTGGGTGATTGTCAAGAGGAAAGAAGGGAAGTGAGCAGCCAGTGCAGGGTACCTATGTGCAACCATTCCAGTGCAAAGTAGTCATGTGCACTAATCTCTGTATAATACTAATAGCATTTTAAAAATGTAAAGAAGCTAAGCTACCAGTGGGGAGTCGTAGTAAGTGGGTGTCTGGCACTGACTCCAGTTCTGTAGCTCACAAGAGAAGAGTGGTGAAGCATACTGTAGTGGCGCGACCTGTATATTCGGATAGAAGGTTGAGTTACCAAGTGTTCAAATGCATGATCTCGTTCGGTGCCGCTAGTCAAGGAGAAATGTTGGAAAAGCTAGTTGCTAATTCAAGCGCCTCAATAGATAATTAGATAGATTTTTACATAGTAAGGGAATTGCCAGATAAATTTTTACCTGGTCGTGGAATTAGGGATTATGGGGAAATGGCAGGTAGATCAGCAATGATTTACTGAATGGAGTGGCAGTTTGGGTGCCACCTACAACCCCCCCTGCATGAATCTTCAACACCACCGACTAATGCTATTTCCCTATAACGACAGCTGAAGACGCATTTGCGCTTCCGTTCGGGATAACGGAGGTAAGAGAACCGCAGTTTGCATTGGCGTCAGTCATGATCTTTCTAGTATCAGTAGATTACGGCATGGTTCTGGGCAGTAAAATATTACAAATTCTTCTCTGCTCCAGAAGGGAGAGAAGCAGAAGAAAGGAAATTATAGAGCAGTTAGTCGGGATTCACTGTTTGGGAAGAAGTTGCAGCCCATGGTTATTACAGTGGTTCGAGTTGATTGGTAAGGCTTATAAAATTAGGAACGTTTGACGAGTCTGAGTCTGTACTCGCTAGCTTTCAGAAGAATGATTGGGAACGATTGAAACTTATGGAATGTTGAAAGGCTCGTTGCTGTAGATTTGGAGAGGATATATCACATGCTGGGATCGTCTACGACCAAAGAACACAGCCTCGGAAGAGAGGGACGTCCGTTTGGAACGCAGATGAATTGTAAATATGTGAAGTTCGTAGAACGTGTGATTAAATATAAGAAATATTTCGATATATTTAAGGCGGATGTTCAAAGACTCTGGATGAGTCAGGACATGACGGGTGGAGGAGCGAAAGCCAGAAATTGTACTTCCGAGTGAAACGGATCTGCCATGATGAAATGGTGAGCAGAGTAGATGAGCCAAAAGTCCTAACTCTGCTCCACTGATTTCTGGTCTTGTGGTCTTAGGGCTTTAAGACCGTAATTACTTTTTCTCGTTGAAATGGAAGCAGCATCACTTCGAAATTCTTCGAAACATTTTTTTTTTCGATTCAGCTGCTTAAAGTTATTTCTTCTGCCTTAATGCAATTAGCTTACAAAAACAATAACACAATCCTAGTTTGCTCCCTGGTGACGCCCGTCAGTCATAAATATAGCAGTATGTGAATGCAAGGTATTGTACTAAAGGCTGAAAGCATTCAACAGTAATGCATGGTGTTTCTCGTAGCTTGTGGTTGATAATTTATTATTCAATCATTGCAGCCATCGGCATTCCAGGTAAAGTATTTGTTTTCATATCTCCGGAAAATATTGGGAAATGTTTTATACGCCGCTGCCTTTACCGGTATTGTAGTTCTCTATCAAGTGCAACAAGGCAACAAAACACAGTGGGAAAAAAATGAAATAATGAGGCCGTGATCATGGACTGCATAAAAAGCTGTTAGCAGAGGGGAAGAACATACTTCAGAATCATGGCTAGAGGATCCTCTGCCTGCAGTGTTTCCCCCACCACGCATGATGCAAACAACTGGAAACCTTTCCGCTGGATATCTAGAGAAATTTGCAGTGACGCCAAATCTCCACCAATTCATAAGAAAGGGGAAATGCTGGCTGATTTTCTTATCATCGTCTAAATTTGCTGGGCTGGACTTAAATCAGTTCTTCCTTCTCAGGAACAAGAAGCTGCCATCACTTTTCCCATAACACAGGCAATTGAAATCAAAGGGAGAGTTTTTCAATTAAGCATAAGACATATACAACCACTCGGAAGAATATCATTTTCAGAGTTTGGTTTGATCCTGATACTCACTACCTCAGAGGAAGATAGATACAGAACATCTCACAGCAGTTAAAGGTAAGCAGTTAGGGATTCGTGTCACAGCATATGGTCCGCAGACCATTCTGGCAATTGAAGATTGTGTTGAACTGTTTCTATTAGTTGGCATGGGCATCGTGGCCTGAAATGCAGGGGTTTTCCATTTCTGACGATTCTGATCAACTGAGATGCTATTATAAATGAATAAATTATTGGAATTTATTCACCATTTTCGCCAGTAACAAGATAGAGTTAATGGCTTTAATGCGTATCATACAAACATACCATATCATATTTAACTGCCCCGAGGCAGTAACATAGAAAGAGTGAGGAATGCAGAATGAACTATCATCGTTCGCGCAGTGAAGGTACTGACAGTAAGATGGCTTCTCTCCTGAACGGCAAGAAGCAGGCGGAATCAATGGAGGTGAGGAAGAATTCTGCAATAACTTGGTATTTTGCAGAGCAGAAGCAATACCAAGGTAGGAGGCATGCAGTTGGGAGGATTTAAAGGAAGCAAAGGCACACATTGTGCATGTACTGTTGAATATTTTCCAATCATCTTTGGCTACAGAGTTTGCAAGAGGAATGAAACATTGATTCCATATTTAAGTAGGGCGGTTGTGTTAAACCACGCAATTGCAGGGAAGTTAGTGTACATTCAGTCCTATGATGATTGTGTCTCAGTGCCTTTCCTTGAAGTACTGGAAAATCGCAGCCATTCAAACTAGCAGCTAAAGTGTTGTACAAGGGCATTAACTCGGTGAAAAAAACATATTGGAGAATATCGGTCTTGCTCTGGATCTGTTCCACAGAGATATACTCTCTGGTAAAATCCAAACTGAAGTATGTTGCAACATCACTATGTAGTTAATCACAGTATAAAAACCTTTATTCGATAACAGTTTGTCAGTACTGTTTCAAGCGACGAAGTAATAGAAGTTGCATTGAATTCCTTCAGCATCAGGCGTTCTGTGAACTTCAATGTTTTATTCCTTTGTCAGGCACACCACGCACGTAAAATGCACAACGCAACCAGACATACACCAAAAATTATCACACACATACTGCCAACGACAAGAGTATGTAACATTCACGCGAGACATTCTCATAACACACACATCCTACATATCACACTATAAAAAATGATCTTGCCGTTATCACACCACGCAAGCGCGCACCGATATTAAACCAGCGATGTGATGCTGCTCGAGTTACGCTGGGGACGATGACCAAATCTTTAGCTAGGCAAATGAATATGAAGAAAACTGAGTCATGAGGATCTTGTGCGGATATAAGGTATAGGATTAGACGGACATTTTTAATAACAAACATACCATATCATACTGGGCACAAGTGCCTGTTGCTTTCCTATCCTGTTCTATGTTCAACATTCCGCCATTCCCACACGCACACAACAAACACGCGCACATATTGTTATAACGTCATGCATCCAAATCATACAAACACACGCCTACAATACCAAATCACAGACTCTTACATATTCACAATCATACCACTCTCAACCACCGATTTTGGCTTTTTCTGTCCTTTTCGTTGCAGCTAACATGGCCGTGATTGGAGTACTGCTCCGCAGACGTTGTGGTCTCTCGAGATGTATCACCGTCTACCTGCTGTCCATGGCGGTGACGGATTTCCTGGTTATCATTACGGCCGTGATATTACTCCGCATTGTTCCCATGACTTATCCGTCCAATATATTGACCATCATGCCAGCGTGCATTGTGAATTTCGCCGCAGCCTACGCCGTAAGGGAATGTTCCGTCTGGGTAACGGTGATGTTCACTTTTGATCGCTTTATCGCTATCTGCTGCCAAAAATTGAAAAATAAGTACTGCACCGAGCGGACGGCAACCGTGACGATCGGGACAATGAGTGCCCTGATCTGTTTAAAACATACATATAATATTTTTATATATCAACCTGCGCTTGACTCCGAACCAAAAATGTGCACAATTAAGACGGCATATTATACCTCAGTTGGCTGGATAATATTTGACTGGATTGACATCATTCTTACCCCTGTTCTGCCATTCTTTCTAATTTTGCTGCTCAATTTGTTAACCATCAGAAACATATTAAATGCCATTAGAATTCGCAGGAGACTCCAGAGCAGCGGCAACAGTGAGCGACAGAACGACACAGAGGCAGATAGCCGCAGGAAGTCTATCATCCTGCTATTAAGTATTTCTGCTATCTTCATCCTCTTCTGGCTGCTGGTACTGATAAATAATATCATCGTTCGCATTACCGGCATCTCTTTCTTTTCAGGTTCCAATTTTAGTGGATCGAATTTCCCTCTGGAAGAAAGCGGTAACGCGCTACAATTCCTTTGTTCCTGCGTGAATCCATTTATTTATGCAGGGACACAGAGTAAGATCAGAGACGAGATAAAACTGGGGTTGAAATATCCACTGAACCGCATTCGTAAATTGTTAAATTAAGCCTTGTTTGTAAACAAAAAAAAAATTTGCAGATGCTGGAATTCCAAGCAGCACACACACAATGCTGGAGGAACTCAGCAGGCCATGCATGACCTGTGGAAAAACGTATATTCGATATGTCGGGCCAAGACCAAAGAGCAAGAATTAGATATCGGGTTTTGTTGTAAGAATTTGTTATTTTCTGTTCTCTCATCTTGGCCACTCAAACAAGAAGTCAGTCTCAAATTCATTGCTATTCATGCATGTCCGCATCTGTGCGTCGAAACCCTTAACTGCAGCATCAGATCAGTCACAGAGCATCAGTGAAGCAGCTTGCCCACGACAAAAATGAATAATAACGAATTGTTACTAACGTACAAATTAAGAAAAAATTAAAGTCATTTTACTGATAAGCGGTTAAATTGTTCATTGTGATTCTAAGTTTTCCTCATTTATATTTTCCCGACTGGTTGGAAAAAAATGCCTACTCCTGTCGGTGAGGTTGACAGGTAAGCCCCATTGCCAATGATTCATGTTCGTATTCCTCCATGGCCAGAAGGTGAGAGGAAAAATCGCCAGCACCGGGACGGATTAGTGCCAGGTACAAAGTCTATGGCACAGTCATGTGGGCGGTGTGAGGAGAAAGAAGGAGACTGGTATGCTCTTTTACTGGACGCTTGGGACATGCCGTTTGGAAATGTCCTGGATCACGACAACAGAGGCAACAACCAGTTCTACTCGTTCTGCTGAGACAGACGCATGCGGTCTACATGCATAGGCTCCACCGTGTAATAGGTGCTTGGTGTTGAGAGACAGGGTGATGGAGAGGAATGGCTGTGATCTGTCTGCGCATAGTAACCTTGAAACATTCTTTCCCTGCGCCACTCAGTTATCCGGTCGTCAACTCAATTCAAATCATCCAGATTATCCTGTTCGTCCTAGATAGTACTCTCGTGCTAGATCCCCTGCATTCAGTTCACGCTGGAAGGCAGTGCTGAGAGATCTCTCATTCCACGCTGTCACTTCTGAAAGCGTGCGGAATTTGACAGCTCTCATGGTCCTTGTGCATGTCCAGAGTCGGTGAGCAGCATCCTGGCTGCATTCAGGAAGGTCATAAACTGACTTTAACTCTGCATCAAAATATCAAAACGATTGAGATGCAGTGTATCCTTCCTGCCCGAACGCCCTGGACATGCTAAATGGAACTCCACCAAGTAGATTGACATTGTACGACAGTTTTTGAACATCATCACCAAAACTGACAGGATAGCTTGCAATTTCAGATCCCATTGTATAATTCCATCCCTGCAGCCATAGTGATCAATCAAGTATTTGCCTGTTGGTGGAGTACTCGGTTTTTGTAGGGAAGTGGGAATCTGATTTGATCCGAAGGCAGCGGTCAGTTCTAGTCCGGGCGCAGGAGAAGCAACATCTGCAGTTGAAATGGTTTGGGCAGCAGCAAAGATGGACCTGCCAGATGCTGGTAGTGGGTCTCCGTGGCCAGGCTTTGCTAAATTGTGTTAATGAGAACGCTAATACCTGTCAGCTGACCCTGGATGCCCACAATGTACTGGGGGATGACGGCGAGAGCGCGGAAGTAGCCGAAACTCAGCTGGATTGTCTGTGGTGAGCTAATGAACAGTTGCGGGAAGGGATGAAACTTGTTCCCGCGGTTGAGACTGGGCTTGCCAGTACAAAATTCTCTTCCTCATTGACTACAAAATTTCACTTAGAGCAGATTCAATTGCCTGTACCTTATCCCCCACTTGACCAGTCAATTTCAGTGCCAAGTTCAGCTGTATTTCTCTACTGTAACAATATTTGTGAGTTTGAGACTTGCTGTCGCTAAGTTCCGATATGGCCCAAGAGGGAGGGATAGAGACATTGAAGCGGGTAGATAGTTCACAAAATTTAACGCGGAAAGAGTTCAGAGTGCAAGGAAAACAACAAACGCGGGGCCGAACAGGGCCGTTAACTTAAATTCACAAATCCAAAACTAGCACTTTGACTGAAAGGAATAACTAAATATGAAAAGGATACCGCTCGTCTTCGAGTTATCTGATTACACAGTTCAATTACACATGCAAGTCCTAATGTAAACGAGTTACATAATGCTACTGTGCTTTGATCAAGTCTCGCAATGGACTACGATAAATCGGATGGTGTTAAGAGAGAAACGTGATGGACTTTGCGTTTCGAAGGCTCTGTCAAAAGGATGGAATGGGGATTATCTGCTTGACATGATGAATAAAATCATTCATATCAAACTTCCACTCTGGCCCCTTTATCCCTCACTCATTTTCCTTCATGCTTTGCTGCTGGTGATGAAGATTGTTATGGTGAGGGCTTCATCAGTCAATGTCGACATTGAATGTTCCCTCGTAGCCGTATAGGTATGCAAGCCTTGTTACAACCTGCAGATAAAGCTGCTCCTATGTAGCAGGATCCCTCTCTGATGAACTTCTCTGATTATCTATCGAACCCCTGAGAAATGGCGGAGGCCGATAGAGTTTGTTGACATCAGCAGCGTCGCACGACTTGCCAATCAGCGGTGTTGAATTCAAAATGGAACTGCCTTGGGCAGTCCTTCTTCAGATTTTTCCCTCGGCGTATACTCCCGAAGCCTTCTCCGTGAAAGTGTTTTGTGGCAAGGCTCCGCAGGTTTGAGATCAGAGTTTTCGCTGAGCTTAGGATCTGAGTCTCCATTACTCCTCGTCCACACTCCGCCTCCCCCATACCTCCGCTACTCCGCTGTAACAGCCTTCGAGAGCTATGCTCACATATCGGTCAGCAATTTTCAGTCTTCAATGCGCTCAGTGGAAAAGCATCATGCTCATATCTGCCGCCAATATCAGCTAAACGGAATCGTCGATGAACCTCAATGCAGGGTCTTCCAGTGTCTCTACTCCCAAGTAGAGACCCGCGAGAATATCCAGTGCCATCATGTTGCTTGTTCAACGAACAGCTACGAAATTCTGCTGAACAACAAATCAGGATGCAAAATGCATTATCTGAAAGGGAGTGCATTTTTTGCATTCCTTGAGTTGAATAATACATAAACACTGAAGAATAGTTGACCTTGGAATATCTTTTAACAGAAGGAAACGTAAATTGTTTAACGAGCGTCCGACTGACAGCTGATAGTGTCAGTATAGATGCGACTGGTTCAGCGGATCTTGCAGACGATCGATATCTCCCGGACAGTGGAACAGCAGAATAGGCAATGGTAGGACCATTAATGCCAACAGGAATCCTCCCTGGATATCACGATAACTGTTATAAATAAACAAACGTTCATGGAAAAATATAACTGATTGAATTACAATATATGAGGAGACATCCTCTATCATCAAATAACACAACCATCTTGCTCATCCTATCTTCTTGCAACTCCAATGCAGCAGTAGGTACATAAGCGTGATTTCACCTGCCACCAGGTTCAATGTAAGTTACTTCCCTTCAAATATTTATTTCCTGAAACACCAGCACATCCATCATTCTGTAGTTTAACAGGACTGTGGCCACTTTCGTTATCCTTTTCAAAACATAAATTATTTGGTTTTGTTGTTATATGTGCATTCCAGCGATCTCAAACTACATCCAATGTGTCTGTACACTTTCCAATGCCTGAGGCATCATGTTCCAGTTACACTGGATGCAAATAGACATCGCCAATTACATCCCCCAATTATGTACACCACAGGAGACTGAGGAAGTGAGAGATAGGAGCTTCAGTCACCGCAAGGTTGGAGGAGTTGGGTAAATGGGTGATTGTCATGAGGAAAGACGAACAGTGAGCAGCTAGTGCAGGGTACCTATGTACAACTATTTCCAGTACAGAGTAGCCATGTACACTAATCTCTCCATAATATTTATAGCATTTTAACAACGTTGAGGGGAATAACCTACTAATTGGAAGTAGTAACTTGCTGTCTGGCACTCACTCCAGTTCTCTAGCCCGCAAGTGAAGCGTGGTGAAGTTTACTGCAGCGGCGCGACCTGATGTTCTGTATATTTGGTAAGAAGGTTCAGTTACCAAGTGGTAAAATGCATGGTCTCGTTCCGTGCCGCTAGTCAAGGAGAAATGTTGGAAACGTTAGCTGCTAGTTCATGCACCTCATAAGATCTTTAGATAGATTTTTACATAGTAGGGGAATTGTTAGATAGATTTATAGCTGGTAGTGGAAATAGGGTTTATGGGGAAATGGTAGGGAGCTCAGCAATGATCTTATTGAATTGCGGGGCAGGATCCTATGTTCTTATGTTATGTTCAATAATGTTTTTTTTGGGTTGGAAAGGTCGGATGAGATTATTGAGTTTTATATGGGTCTCTGGCAGTGGCTCTCGTTCTGTAGCTCACAAGGGAAGTGTGGTGAAGATGAATTCAGCGGCGCAACCTGATTTTCTGTATATTTAAAAGGAAGGTGGAGAAGGTGTCCTTGACTTACCAACGTTTCAATTGCGTGATCTCGTTCTGTGCCGCTCATAAAGGAGAAACATTGGAAACTCTGGTTGCTAATTTATACATCGCCAACAATGTTTGCTTGCTTGGTAAGTTTGGTTTTAAAAACATTGCGACGATGGGTGCTCAACACATGCAGAGCTTTGGTTTTTCTTCAATTCTAGTGCTTCAGCCTTTTCTTTATTTGGAAGCGCCGGCTCCGATGACAGTTAGTCAGGTCATGTGCCTCAAGTTTGGGTGCCGCCTCCAACCCGCCAGCAAGAATCCTGAACGTCACCGATTACTTCTATTTCCCTTTAAAGACATCTTAAGACGCATTTGCGCTTACTGTCGAGATAACTGTTATGATAGAACCTCATTTTGCATTGGCATCAGTCATGATCTTTCTAGAATCAGTAGATTACGGCATGGTTATGGGCAGAAGAATATTGTAAATGCTTCTCTGCTCTTAAGGGAGAGAGGCAGAAGAAAGGAAATTATAGAGCAGTTGGTCAGGATTCAGTGGCTGGGAAGAAGTTGGAGCCCATGGTTAATGCAGTGGTTCGAGTTGATTGGTAAGGATTATTAAATTAGGAACGTTTGACGATCCTGAGTCTGTACTCACTAGCTTTCGGAAGAATGATTGGGAATTTCGTTGAAACATATGGAATGTTGAATGGCCTCATTACGGTAGATTTGGAGAGGATATACGGGTAGTCTACGACCGAAGAACAGAGCCTCGGATTAGAGGCACATCCGTTTGGAACGGAGATGAATGGTAAATAGACAGTAGACAATAGGTGCATAAGTAGACCATTCGGCCCTTCGAGCCTTCACCTCCATTCTGAGGTCTTGGCTGATCATCTACTGTCTATACCCGGTTCCTGCCTTGTCCCCATATCCCTTGAATACTCTATCCATAAGATACCTATCTTGCTACTTCTTGAAATCATCCAGAAAATTGGCCTCCACTGCCTTACGAGGTAGTGCATTTCATACCCCCACGACTTTCTGGGAGAAGAAGTTTTTCCTTAATAATGTCCTAAATGACCTACTCCTTATTCTCAAACCATGCCCTCTGGTACTGGTCTCTCCCAGAATCAGGGACATATTTCCTGCCTCGATCTTGTCCAAGCCCTTAATAATCTTATATGATGCAATCAGATCCCCTCCTAATCTCCTTAATTGCAGCGAGTACAAGCACAGTCTCTCTAAACTCTCTAACCTCGGATGACAGTCCGGACATCCCAGGAAATAACCTTGTGAATCTACGCTGCACCTCCTCCATAGCCAGGATGTCCTTCCTTAACCCTTGAGACCAAAACTGTAAACAATACTCCAGGTGTGGTCTTACCAGGGCCCTGTACAAATGCAAAAGTATTTCCTTGCTCTTGTACTCAATTCCCTTTGTAATAAAGGCCAACCTTCCATAAGCCTTCTTCACTGCCTGCTGCACATGCTCATTCACTTTCATTGACTGATGAACAAGGACTCCTAGATCTTTTTTTTTATTTCTCCCTTATCTAACTCTACACTGTTCCGATAATAATCTGCCTTCCTGTTATTCCACCAGTGGATAACCTCACACTTATTCACATTAAATGTCATCTGCCAAGTATCTGCCCACTCACCCAACCTATCCAAGTCACCCTGAATTCTCCTAACAATCTTATCACATGTCACACTGCCACCCAGCTTAGTATCATCAGCAAACCTGCTGATGTTACTCTCAATGCATTCATCTAAATCGTTGATGCAAATCGTAAACAGCTATGGTCCCAATACCGAGCCCTGTGGCACCCCACTATTCACCACCTGCCATTCCGAGAAACACCCATTCACCGTTGGCCTTTGCTTTCTATCTGCCAACCAGTTTTCTGTCGATGTCAATATCTTCCCCCGAATGCCATGAACTCTGATTTTACCCACCAATTTCCTATGTGGGACCTTATCAAATGCCTTCTGAAAATCGAGGTGCGCTACACCCACTGGATATCCATTGTCTAACTTCCTGGTTACATCCTCGAAAAACTCCAATTTGCCCCTGGTAAATCTGTAAATTTCGTAACGATAGGTCTTTAAACAGACCAAATATTTCGATATTTTTAAGACGGATGTTCACAGACACCTGCCGAGTCAGGACATGAAGGGTTGAGGAGCGAAGGCCAGAAATTGTATCTCAGAGGGAAAGGGATCATCCATGATGAAATGGTGAGCCACTCGATTAGACAAAAGTCCTAACTCTGCTCCACGAATTGATGGCCTTGTAGTCTCGGGGTTTTAAGTCCGTAGTTACTTTTTCTCGATGAAATGGAAGCAACAACACGCATTATACTCAATTATCCAACAGAACATTTTTTTAATCAGCTGCTTGAAGTTACCTGTTCTGATGTAATGCAATTAGCTTACAAAATCAATAATACAATCCTAGTTTGCTTCCTGGTGACGTCCGTCATGCATAAATATGGCAGTATGTGAAAGCAAGGTATTGCACTAAATGCTGAAAACATTCAACTGCAATGCATGGTGTTTCTCGTAGCTTGTGGTTGATCATTTATTATTCCATCATTGCAGCCATTGGCATTCCAGGTAAAGAATTTGCGTTCATATGTATCCGGAACATATTGCGAAATGTTTTATACGCCGCTGCCTTTACCGATATTGCAGTTTTCTATCAAATGCAACAATGCATAAACAGTGCAAAAAGTGAAATAATGTCGTGTTCATAGGCTGTTAGCAGAGAACCTGTTTCAGAAACATGGCGAGATGGTCCTCAGTCTGCTGTGCTCCCCACACCCTGCATGATGCAACCAACTGGAATCCTCTCCGCTGTATATCTATACAAATTTGCAGTCACGCCAAACTCCACCAATGTCAAAGAGTGGAAATGCTGTCGTGCTTTCTTATCATTGGCTAAATTTGCTGGGCTGGACTTCAATCAGTTGTTCTTTCACCGGAACTAGAAGATGCCCACACCTTTCCCATACCACAGGCAGTTGAAAGCAAAGGGAGAGAGTTAGACTTAAGGATAAGACATATGCAACCAATTGGAAGAATATCATTTACAGACAGAGTTTAGTTTGAAACTGTTACTCCAGATCTGAGAGGAAGAGAGATGCAGAATTTCTCACAGTACTTGAAGGTAAGTAGTTCGGCATTCGAATCACAGGATATCGAATTCCGCAGACGATTTTGGCAATTGGGAATTGCGTAGATCTATCCCTATTTATTGGAATGGGCATTGTGACCTAACATGCAAGAGTTTTCAATTCCTGACGATTCGTATCAACTGAGATGCTATTGTAACTGAATACATTTATTAATCTGAATAAAATATTGGAATGTATTCACAGTTTTCACCAGTAACAAGATATATCTAATAGTTTTTATTGAGTATCATACAAACATACAATACCATAAGTATGTGCCTCGAGGCAGCAAAAGTGGGGGAGTGATGAATGTAGTATTAACAGTTGAAGATTGCGCAAAGAAGGTACAAACGGTAATGGGTCCTCTTTCCTGGTCAGCAGAAAGCAGACAGAATCAATGGAGGGGAGGAGAAATTCTATAATAACTTTGTATATTGCAGAGCAGATGATGCCCCAAGCTATGAATCATCCAAAATGTTTTAAACGGTAGAAAAGGATGTACTGTTGACTATTTGCAATCACCTTTGGCCACAGAGTTTACAAGAAGTACTATTCCATGTTTAAGTAGGGAGGTCATGTTAAACAGTGTAATTGCAGAGAAGTTAGTCTACGTGCAGTCCTATGATGCTTGTGCCTCAGTTCCTTTCCTTGAATTTCCGGAAAATCTCAGCCATTCAAACTCGCCACAGAATTGTTGTACAAGGGTGTTAACTCGATGCAAATATCATATTGGATGATATCGGTCTTGCTCTGGATCTGTTCCACAGACATATACTGTCTGGCTAAGTACAAACTGAATTGTTGTGCAACATCACAACATAGTTAATCACAAGATTAAAATCATTTTTAGATAACAGTTTGTCAATTCAGTTTCAACCGACAAAGTAACAGAATTTACGTTGAATACATTCAACGTAAGGATTTTTGTGAATTTCAATGTTTCATTCATTTGGCAGGCAGACCACGAACGCAAAATGCACACCGCAAACAGACGGCCACCAACAATTATCGCACACATACTGGCAACGATAAGAGGATGTAACCTTTACGCAGGACATCCTCAAAACTCACAACTGCCAAAAAACGCACTATTAAAAAAGGGTCATGCCATTATCACACCTTTCAAGCACGCACAGATATTAACACAGCGGCCTGGTGGTGCTAGAGCTACAATGGGGACGGCGACTGGATCTTTAACTAGGCAAATGAATACGAAGAATATTGAGGCATGATGATATTGTGCGGACATATGGTATACGGTTAGACGGCCAATTTTTATTTACAAGCATGCCGTATCAGATTGGGCTCAAGTACATGTTCCTTTCCTATCATGTTCTATGTTCAACATTCCTCTGTTCCCACACGAACATACCAAACACGCGCACATATTGTTAGAATGTCATGCATTGAAAACATACACACATACGCCTGCAACATCAAAACAGAGACTCTTACATATTCACAATCATGGCACTCACAACCACTGATTTTGGTTTCTTCTGTCTTTCCCTTTGCAGCTAACTTGGCCGTGATAGGAATAATGGTCCGTAGACGTTGTGGTCTCTCCAGATGTATAACAGTCTACCTGCTGTCGATGGCGCTGACGGATTTCCTGGTTATCATAATGGTCGTGATGTTACTCCGCATGATTGCAATGATTGATCCGTCCAATCTTTTGGCATTTATGCCGGCGTGCATTGTGAATGTCGCTGTAGCGTACGCCGTGAGCGACTGTTCCGTCTGTGTGACGGTGATGTTCACGTTTGATCGCTATGTAGCTATCTGCTGCCCAAAATTGAAAACGAAATACTGCACCGAGCGGACGGCAGTTACGACGATCGGAACAGTGAGTGCCCTGAGCTATTTAAAAAAATGGATATAGTGGTTTTATATATGAACATCAACGTGAATTGGAACCCACAGAGTGCATAATTAAGTCGGCATATTATACCTCAGTATGCTGGTTAATATTTCACTGGTTTGAAATCATTTTGACCCATTTTCTGCCAGTCTTTCTAATGTTGCTGCTCAATTTGTTAACCATCAGAAAAATTTGAGGGGCTATTAAAATTCGCAGGAGACTCCAGTGCGGCGGCAGCAGTGAGCAACAGAGCGACACGGAGACAGACAGCCGCGGCAAGTCTATCATCCTGCTATTAAGTATCTCTGGTATCTTCATCCTCTTCTGGCTGCTGGTACTGCTAGATAACCTCAACGTTCGCATTACCGGAATCTCTTTCTTTTCAGGTTCCAATTTTAGCGGATCGAATTTCCCTCTGGAAGAAAGCGGTAACGCGCTTCAATTCCTTTGTTCCTGCGTGAATCCATTTATTTAGGCAGGGACCCAGAGTAAGATCAGAGACGAGATAAAACTGGGGCTGAAATATCCACTGAATTTCATTCGTAAATTCCTGAACTAAGCCTTGTTTGTAAACAAAAGAAAAACTGCAGATGCTGGAATTCCAAGCAGCACACACAAAATGCTGGAGGAACTCAACAGGCCATGCATGATCTATGGAAAAACGTACTTTCGATGTGTCGGGCCGAGACCGATGAAGAAGAATTCGATATCGGTTTTTATTGCAATAATTTGTTTTTTTCTGTTTTCTCATCTCATCTCTTTTTCATTTTTTTTATTAATATCAACATGATAAGATTAGTACATAGATAATGGGATTACAAACTTACAAAATTAAAATGAACATAAAAGGATACATAAGCAATAAGTACAGTATAGTTAAGTCTTCCCAAATCATGAATGATTCAAATATCATATAAAAGAAACAACAAATAACTAATTCGTTTTGAAAAAAAAACAGAAAAGAGAAAAAGAAAAAAATATATTAATACCCTAAGAAAAACTAAACTAACAAACTGACCACTAAATATTAAGAAAAAAAAGGAAGAAGATAAACAAATGTGCTGTTTATAGTATGTATAAATAAATTACAAAATCATCAGTGTCCCCAAATCCGATTCTCTCTACATGTACATATGTTACGAAAACCGGAAAAAAATAGGATTGGAACACGGTCAAATTACAACATGTGAAAATTTGGAATAAATAGCCTCCAAATCTTTTCAAATTTTATAGAAGGGTCGTATACGACACTTCTAATTTTTTCCAAATTTAGACATAAAATAGCTTGAGAAAACAAATGAAATATGGTAGGAGGATTAATTTCTTTCCAATTCAACAAAATAGATCTTCTAGACATTAATGTAAGAAATGCAATCATCCGACAAGCAGAAAAAGATAAATGGATTGACCCCATCATTGGTAAACCAAAGATGGCAATAATAGGGTGATGTAAATCAATGTTTTATACCGCGGAAATAATATCGAAAATGTCTTTCCAATACTTTTTTCAAAAGCGGACATGACCAAAACATATGAGTTAAAGAAGCTATCTCAGAATGACATCTGTCACATATAGCATTTATATAGGAATAAATACAAGCCAATTTATCGTTGGACGCATGAGCCCTGTTCACAACTTTAAACTGTATCAATGAATGTTTAGCACATATAAAGGGTAAATAAACTAATAGAAGAATTTTATCCCAATTCTCAATAGGGATAGTAAAGTTAAGTTCTCTTTCCCAATCATAGATCTGGGCAAATTATATTTATTAGATAATTGTTCAAAAGTCATAAAACAATTATCCAAAAATGGATCAGAAAATCGTAGTATTCCTTTAGTCTTCCAAGCTGAATAAGTTTGGTCCATAATAGAAGGATGAAGAAAGAAATTGGTTACAATTGTAATAGTTAAAACAAATTGATTCAGCCCAAAAAAATTCCGAAATTGAAACCATATACGTAAGGTGTGTTTGACTATCGGATTGTCAATTCGTTTATGCACTTTAGAAAGATCAAAGGGAAGAGAATTCCCTAAAATACAAAATCCTTGTACAGATTTAGTTTCCAGATTTACCCAATGAGGGCTTGGAGGTAAATCCCAATCCGTTAACCAACATTTCAAATATCGAATATTAATTGCCTGATGATAAAATCTAAAATTAAGCAATGCCAATCCACCTTCGTTCCTTCCTTGCCTTCTGTCAATATCTTTTACCTAATCTAGGATTTTTGTTCTGCCATATATATGAAGAAATATTTGAATCAACATTGTCAAAAAAGGATTTCAGAATAAAAATTCGTACCGCTTGAAATATATATAAGAACTTGGGTAAAATAATCATCTTAATAACATTAATCTGACCTATCAGAGATAAAGACAATAGTGACCACTTGGTGAATAACCATTTAATCTGATCAATTAAGGGTAAAAATTTAACCTTGAACAACTCCTTATGATTTTTTTGCAATTTTGATCCCTAAGTATATAAAAAAGTCATTAACTAATTTAAAAGGTTAATTTCCGTAAATTGGAACCTCTCTGTTTAAGGGTAACAATTCACTCTAATTAACATTCAATTTATAGCCGGAAAAATTACTAAACTGAGCCAAAAATGATATAACTGCAGGAATGGATTTCTTAGGATCCGAAATACATAATAACAAGTCATCTGCCTATAATGATAACTTATGTATGCCCATCCCGCGAGTAATGCCAACAATGTTAGGTGATTCTCTAACAGCAATTCCCAAGGGTTCTATAGCAATATCAAATAATAATGGACGAAGAGGACAACCTTGCCTGGTACCCCGAAATCAACGAAAAATTGAGATCTTTGATTGTTAGTAAAAACAAACTACAGGAATCTAGGCTACTGGAGTATGATATATCAATTTAATCCAGGATATAAATGTCGGACTAAAATTAAACTTCTCAAGAACAGTAAATAAATATGGCCATTAAACTCTATCAAATGCTTTCTCCGCATCTAATGAAATGACACATTCTGAGGTGCTGCGTGAAGGAGTATAAACAATATTCAATAATCTCCTAATATTGAAAAAAGAATAGCGAATTTTAATAAAACCAGTTTGATCCTCCGAGATAATTTGAGGTAATACTTTCTCCAGCCTGGTCGCCAGTAACTTGGAAAAGTTCCTGGAATCTACATTCAATAAGGATATTGGTCTATAGGATGCACAATCAGTAAGGCCTTTATCTTTTTTCAATTTTAAAGAAATGGAAGCTCTATAAAAAAGAATGTGCTAATTTACCTCGTCTAATTGCTTCTTCAAAAAACTTGCATAACCAAGTTGAAAGAGTAGAGGAAAAACACATTAAAAATTCCACTGCATACTCATCTGGACCTGGTGCTTTCCCAGAATTCATAAAGGAAATAACACCTTTAATTTCTGCATCCGTAATAGGAGTTTCTGATATTAAAAGTTTTTCTGATGATAATTTTGGAAAATTCAATTTCCCAAGAAAATCATGCATGGTATTATGATCATGAGGAAATTCAGAATGATACAGGGAGGTATAAAAATCTTGAAATGATTTGTTTATCTCATCATGGTGAACTGTCAGTTCACTATTCTATTGACGAATCTTAACAATTTGACGTTTAACCGAAGCATTTTTTTCATTTGGTTAGCTAACGGTCTACCCGATTTATCAATATGTGTATAAAATTCAGTTCTTGTTCTCATCAATTGATTTTCATTTGAAAATGTAAGCAATAAACTGTGTTCCATTTGAAGCTCCTTACTAGGAGCAATTGAATATTTCTTATCAATTTCTTTAATCTTAACAATCAATAACAGAGTTTCCCTCTTAATACGTTTTCTCAAACCAACAGAATAGGAGATAATCTGTCCACATATGAATGCCTTAAAAGTGTCCCAAAGTATTCCGCAGGAAATTTCATCCGTGGAATTATTTGAAAAGAAGAAATCAATCGGTTCCTTTATAAAGTTAATGAAATCCTGATTTTGCAGTAAGGTAGAATCAAATCGCCATTGCTTAATACTAGAAGCTGTATCCATTAATTTAATAGAAAGGTTCATTGGAGCATGATCATAGATGTTTATAATGTCATAATTACGACCAGTCCAGTTACAGATGGAATGAAAGGAGAGTCAATGAACAAATAACCAATTCTCGAGTAAGAATGATAAACTTGTGAGAAAAATGAAAACTCTTTGTCCTTAGGATGCAGAAATCTCTAAATATCGAAAATTCAATTATCAGTCAAAAAATAATTGATGTAAGTGGCCGACTTATTTGGTAAAGTCTGAATGGATATAGATCTATCCAGCAAAGGTTTTAAATAACAGTTGAAGTCACCACCCATTATAAACATATATTAATTTAGATTAGGTAGAGAAGTAAATAAAGACTTAAAGAAATCAATCAGGATAATTCACATTTGAGCATAAACATTAGCCATAGCAACCTTTTTATTAAAAGGTAAGCCAGTAATTAACAAAACTCTACCACTCGGATCCGAAATAATATCGTGTTGAACAAATGTAACAGATGAATCAATAAAAATTGAAACCCTTTTAATTTATCATTGGAATTCGAATGGTACTAGTGACCCTGCCAAAGGCTAAAAAAAATGTTGATTGTCCTCTCTCCTCACATGAGTTTCTTGTACAAAACTAATATGCGCATTCAGTCTTTGGAGTACTTTAAAAATATTTTTCCTTTTAACCGGATGGTTTAAATCATTAGTATTCCAAGAGACAAAATTAATGGTCTGAGCCATATTTCTAAAACCAACCCTTTGGTATATAAATAGTTAGGCAAAGTATGAACTCATGTACACAGAAGAGGAACAAAAATAAGGGGAGGACCCGGAAATGATGACACGGAGGACATTTTAGTAGTTTGAAATCAGCGCAAATGAAAAAAAAATCTAGAAAAACTAATGAAAAGAGCAACAGAATTAGAAAGGAATCTCTCGCCCACCACCCACAGAAAAGAGATCCTCCTGATCCTGAAGGAGGTCAGGAAAAAAAATTGTGAGACTGAATCTACCCCCGTGGCTCCAGAAAAAAAAGATCCACACAAAGTCCTAAACAAAATTAACAATGTACTAAAACAGACTTCTTAATATAATTGCTGGTAAAAAAAAAAAAAAAAACAAACAAAAAGAATATAAACACAGGTAACTTATAAATCGGGTTAAAACCCAAACAAATAAATTTTAGGGTGTGATAAGAAAGACATTATAGGAAGAAGACGACAAAAAGGCGAAAATTTAAAAAAGCAAGAAATATTTTGGAAAAGAAACCGCCATTTTAGTTACACAAAAACTGAAAACGATATATATCAAAATGTTAAAAAAATTCACCTTCAAAGGAATAATACTAATGACCAAAAATAAAATACCACGGTTAAAGTAAGTAAATTAAAAAAATAGATTAGTACGTCGATAAAGAAAAACTTGAATTGGAAAATAAAATGTAAAATAAACCTACACCAATAGTCAGAAACAAAATCTAGTTTTCGAAACAAAAACTATATTGTAACGAACAAAACCAGACTTTTATTAGACACGAGATTCCGAAGCAGTAGGATAGTTCTCATTCAGAAAGCTTCGAGCATCAGATGTGGAGAGAAAAACACGTCGTGGTGCATTCAAAGGCGAGATTCTAAGTTTCGCAAGGTATAAAAGGGCTGGTTTTAGGTTTTTCTCTTAACATTTGGACATCAAAGGTTTAAAAGCGAGCCGCGCCTTCATCACTTCTGGGCTAAATTCCTCCACAAGCTGAAAATGGAATTCTCTCAATTTACCCATCCCTAAATGCCGAGCCAAACGAATAAGGTGCTCTTTCTCATGCACATAATGAAATCGAACAATCACAACAACAGGTGGTTTTGATGAAGAACTTGGTGATCGGTGCATAATTCTGTGGGCACGATCAAGTAACGGAAGGAATATCTGGGAATACAGAAGGGAACGCATCCTTTAAAAGTTGAGCGAAACACTTCGAGGGGTCCCCTTGTTCGTACCTTCTGGGAGACCAAGTATGCGTAAATTCTGTCTTCTAGACCGATTTTCAAAATCGACATACTTGGCATTAAATATTTCCGTCTGTTTAATCGCCGAAGATAATTTCTGTTCCAGTTTCCCGATTTTCAAGTCTCGCTTCCGAGCGTCCTCTTGCAGAGTTGCGATTAGAGTTTGATGCTGTATAACTGCATTCTCAATCGTAGCCAGAGAATCCTGGAAAACCTATAAATCTGCTTTCAAAGCGTGTCGTTGTTCTTCAAATTTTTCATTCAAGAGCTCCAATATCGTATCATAAGCCAATTCAGTACGCTTAGGATCAGCATTTTTTTCTTTCCATTGCCGCTAGAATCTTTCCCAGGTCTCACCCTTTAGATCTTAAAGACATTTCAGTACTCATTTCAGAGTACTCTCTTAAAGATAAGTCCAAAAGAGTAACATGAATCTTCTGGTGTAGGTAAAAATACGTTAAATAAGGGTAATCATAGGTTAAAAAAGTACAGGTTATGGTTCGAATCTAAAACAGTGCTCACTCCATGAGCGTCTCCTGGTGACCTCCATCTCATCTCATCTCAACTACATGGACGCATCGTTGCAGCGCAACTATTACCTGCAGCATCAGATCAATCACAGAGCATCAGTGAAGCAGCTTGCAAACGACAACCATAAATGATAACGAATTGATACTACCATACATAACAAAACAAATTAAACTCCATTTTGTTAATAAGCGGTTAAATTTCTCATTGAGCTTTTAAATTATTGTCATACATATTTTGCCGACTGGTTGAAATAAATACCCGGTTCGGGGAATTTTTCATGATTTTTATTACCTTCCTGAAGATACCACTTATTGTTTTGAGGGTTAACACCATATGCACTGAGCAAAATTCCCAATGTACTGCAGATGATTACGTTCCAATCGCATCGCAATTGTCGTACCGGACAATGGCAACTACTCAGAATACTATCAACAGAACGTCTGTAAAGTGAATTCAGGAGTTGGATATCAATACGAATCCCCGAAAATAGTAAAGCTACTCTTGCATTCGCTTTTATATTACATTTATATGTGGGGCCCAGTACAGATCATCTAACATACTGCGAAAGAAATTAAAGATGCAGACTCTCAAAGAACGGTGCATTAATGTAGACTGTTTCATGTTTGCTCCACTTCCGTTTGCTGAAAGCAACAATCACCTCTTTAGTTGCCAGTGAGCATGGAACTATACAGCAAGAAAACGGGTGGGAGGATATTTATTTTGCCTGCTTCGAGGAAGACCAGGACATTTGGTTGGGATCAATGGAGGGATAATGGATTACTGATGACCTGGGATTTCTGCTTTAGGTCTCTGAGGATTCCATCTGGTCTTGGATAGGGCTGTTCCTGTACCAAGTTGTCGTCCATTTAGATACGATGTCGTTCTAGGACGCTATGCCTTGAGGGAACCCGTGGAGATTGAGCACAGGTTGAACCATGTATTTGGCAGAGTCATTGGAGATCAAGGCAGGTCAATGAACTGGGCAGCCTTAGATAAGAGATCTATAACCACTCTGCCTTCTGGGCAGCCATTGCACTACTGTGACAGTTCACAAGCCGACGGGAGCTTAGGAACGGCAATGAAGAGGACAGCATTGGAAAATCGATCTAAAGGCACCAAAAAAAGGTGGCATTTCCATTTGACTGAGGCAGGTCTGTGATGAATTCTACTGACAGATGACCCAAAGACGATAGAGAGCAGGCAGTGGACATAGCGGGCCTGCAGTACCATGGTGAATCGTTTTGTTACGAGCACAGGTGGGTAGGCCGGTACAAACTAATGGATATTCTGGGACATATAGGTCCATCAAAATTGTCTCTTTATACACTCCTGTATCCGTTGATCTCCGGGAAGTCCAGCGAGAAGGGAATAGTGACCTCTTTCCAAAACTTTTGAACGCAGCGCAGGAGCAACAAACATTCGGTTGAGAATCCCGCACCCGGGATTGAGTCCGACTATTGAACGGCCCTTCCCTCCGCCTCCATTCCCCAGTTCGCTGGAGTAGAAATCCATGAGAAAGGAAGATCAGGCTCTGGTACGGTATTGTCTACATATCCATCGATGTGACGGGAAAGAGCGTTTTCCATGGAATTCTTGCTGCCGGGACGATAGGTGAGGATCAGATTAGACAGTGTGAAGAAGAGAGCTCCCCGTGCTCGATGAGAATTGAGTCGCTTTGTATTCTGAACGGAGGAGAGGTTCTTCAGATGTTTCGAGACGAAGTACGAATGTTCTGCGTTTTGTTCCTGTTTGTCGGAGAGGACCGGACGATGCTGAAGTGGTGAAGTGTGTGAAAGAAACTCTGCGAGTGTGTGTGTGTGTGTGTGTGTGTGTGTGTGTGTGTGTGCGTGTGTGTGTGTGTGTGTGCGCGTGTGTGTGTGTGTGCGCGTGTGTGTGTGTCTGTCTGTCTGTCTGTCTGTGTCTGTGTGCGCGTATTTCTGAGGTGTAAAGGATCTATTCACACCTAGCAGAAAAAGTTGTTACATTATATTGAGACAAACCGAAATATTAGCTTCGACTATGAATAGTTGTGATGAGACTGGGTGTTGCAGCACTGGTGCAGTCGTGAAACGTCGTCTTAACGCTGAAAGTGCTTGGTCGGCCCCGCCACTGCATTGGAATCCAGCCGAGGTCTTCCGGGTTAGTTTATTTATAGGAGCCGAAATTCGGATAATGCGTGGTAACTGGTTGACTGTAGATGGTTTGTTTATTGTGTTACTGCCTGAGCCTTAGCAGCTTCCATTTGAACACTGGATGGGGTAAGCATATCGCCCAAAGCCGACATCTGGTCTATATAGAACTCAAGTTTTTTTTCGGGTTTGGTGTACAGGTTATGTTTCAGGGGCCGTCTGAGAACTCTCCGGACATGCCGAACGTTTCCCTAATAGAAGCGGGTATAGGTAGGGATGTCATAGAACCATGGAGCATTACAGCACAGTAACAGGCATTTTGGCCCTTCTTGGCTGTCCCAAACCATTTTTCTCCCTGGTCCCACTGACCCGCACCTGGACCGTATCCCTACGTAGACGTCTCATCCATGTACCTGACCAATATTTTCTTAAATGTTAAAAGAGAGCCCGCATTCTTTCCCTGCAACGCTCAGTTATTCGGACGTCAAGTCAAATAGCCAGATTATTCAGATCATGCAGACTATCCTCCTCTCCTAGGAGACTGACTGCAGACGACAGATTTCGTGTACCATAACAATAACGACCAGGATAAAGTTGGAATATCAGCTCCCATCGTATAATAAAATCCCTGCAGCCGTAGGGATCAATCGAATATCTGCCTTTTGGTGGAATACTCGGTTCTTGTAGGGACGCAGGAATCTGTTGGGATCCGAAGACAGTGTGTTAGTTCTAGTCCGGGTGCAGGAGAAGAAACATTCGTAGCTGAAATTCAGTCAAAGCAGATTCAATTGCCTGTACCTTATCCCACACGTGACCAGTAAATTTCATTGCTAAGTTCAGCTGTATTTCGCTGCTGTAACAATATTGGTGAGACTTGCTGTCACTAATTTCGGATATGGCCCAAGTGAGATGGAGAGAGACATTGAAGCGGGTGGATAGTTCACAGAATTTATTGCGGAAAGAGTTCAGAGGGCAATGAAAACAACAAACGCTCGGCCGAACAGGGCCGTTAACTTAAATTCACAAAACGAAAACTGGCACTTTGACTGAAAGGAACAAATAACCATAAAACGGATACCGCTCGTCTTCGAGTCATCTGATTACACAGTCTAATCTCACATGAAAGACCTAATGTAAACGGGCTACGTAATGCTACTGTGCTTTGATCAAGTCTCGCAAAGGACTACGATGAATCGAATGGTGTTAAGAGAGAAACGTGATGGATTTTGCGTTTCGAAGGCTCTACCAAAAGGATGGCCTAGGGATTATCTGCTTGACATGATGAATAAAATCATTCCTATCAACCCTCCACTCTGGCCTCTTTATCCCTCACACATTTTCCTTCATTCTCTCCTGCTGGTGATGATGATGATTTTGGTGAGGGCTTCGGCAGTTAGTGTCGACATTGGACGTTCAGTCGTCGTCGTATAGGTATGCAAGCCCTGTTACAGCCTGCAGACAAAGCTGCTCCTATGCAGCAGGATCCTTATCTGCACTCATCTAATGAACCCCTGACAAGTGTTGGATGCCGATACAGTTTGTAGGCATCAGCAGCGTCGCCCGACTTGCCCGTCAGCGGTGTTGAAATCAACATGGAAATGCCTTACGTACTCTTTCTTCAGATTTTTCACTCGGCGTACACTCCTGAAGCCTTCTCAGTGAGAGAGTATTGTGGCAAGGCACCGCAGAAATGAGATCAGAGTTTTTGCTGTGCTTAGGATCTGTGTCCCCATTACCCCTCGTCCACACTCCGCCTAACCCCCACACCCGCTGTAACATCCTTCGAGAGCCATGCTCCCATATCCGTTAGCAATTATCAGTCTTCAATGCGCTCAGTGGAAAAGCAACAGTCTCATATCTGCCGCCTAATATCAGATAAACGGAATGGTCGACGAATCTCAATGCAGAGTCTTCCAGTGTTCTCGACTCTCAAGTAGACCCCCGTGAGAATATCCAGAGTCATCATGTTGTCATCGACGAAATTCTGCTGAACAACAAATCAGGATGCAAAATGTATGATTTATACGGGAGCGATTTTTTCTTTTGCATTCTTTGAGTTGAATAACCCATAGACGTTGAAGAATAGTTGACCTTGGGATTTCTTTTAACAGAAGGAATTGTATGCTGTTTAACGTGCCTCCTGCCGACAGATTATAGTGACAGCATGGATGCGACTGGTTCCGCAGATCTTTCAGTCTATCGAAATCTCCCGGACAGTAAAACAGCAGAATACGAAATGGTAGGACCACTAATGCCAACAGGAATCCTCGGTGGAGGTCAAGATAACTCTTAAATAAACAAAAGTTCATTAAAAATATAACTGAATGAATTACGATAAATGAGGAGACATCCTGTATCAGCAATGAACACGACCATCTTGTCCGTCTTATCTTCTTGCAACTCCCATGCAGCAGTAGGTACATAAACGTGATTTCACCTGCCACCTGGTTCATTTGGCAGATACGTCCCTTCAAATATGTATTTCCTGAACCACCGGCACATCCATCATTTTATAGATTAACAATACCATTGCCACGTTCATCATCCTTTTCTAAAATAAATTACAAACGCCATTTCCAAAAAAGTTGAAATATTTTCCAAAATGCAATAAAACCAAACATCTGTCATTTGTGAATTCACATGAACATTTATTTAACTGACAAAACTACAAAGAAAGGCTTTTCAATAGCTTTACTGACTAACTGAATTGTATTTGCAAATATACACAAATTTAGAATTTTCTAGCTGCAACACACTCAACAAAAGTTGGGACAGAGGCATGTTTACCTTTGTGTTACATCACCTTTCCTTTTAATAACACTTTTTTAATCGTTTTGGAACTGACGATACTACTTGTAGTAGATTTGCAAATTGGAAATTTTGTCCATTCTTGCTTGATATAAGACTTCAGCTGCTCAACAGTCCGTGGTCTCCGTTGTCTGATTCTCTTCTTCATGATGCGCCATACACTTTCAATAGGACATAAATCTGGACTGGCAGTAGGCCAGTCAAGGACACACACTATGTGTCTACAATGCCACGCTGTTGTAGCCCGTACATTATGTGGTCTGACATTGTCCTGCTGAAGTATGCATGGACGTCCCGGGCAGAGACGTCGCCTTGATGGCAGCATATGTCTCTCTAAATTCCTAATATACGCCTCATCGTCAATGGTACCTCCACATACAAGCAGCTCAACCATGCCGTGGGCACTGATACACCCCCATACCATCACAGATGCTGACTTTTGCACCTTTCGTTGATAATAATCAGGATGGTCGTTTTCATCTTTGGCACAGAGAACACGACGCCAGTTTTTTTTTCCCTAAAACTAGCAGAAATGTGGACTTATCTGCCAACAGCACACGGTTTCACAGTCTTTCGGTCCATCTGAGAAGAGCTCGGTCTCAGAGAACTCGCCGGCGTTTCTGCATCGAGTTGATGTATGGCTTATTCTTTGCGTAATACAGTTTCAAGTTACATTTCTGGATGCAGCGTCGGACTGTGTTAAGCGACAATAGTTTTCCAAAGTACTCCCGAGCCCAGGTGGCTATAATTGTCACAGTAGCATGACGGTTTCTTAAGCAGTGCCGCCTGAGGGCTCGAAGATCACTTGCATTCAACAGTGGTTTCCGACATTGCCCTTTACGCACTGAGATGTCTCTGAATTATCGGAATCTTTTCACAATATTATGTACTGTAGCTGTTGAAAGACGCAAATTCTCTGCAATCATGCGTTGTGAAATGCTCCGATTGAACTGACTGAAAATTCCCTCACGAATTTTGGCACAAAGGGGTGAGCCACGACCCATCCTTGCTTACAAAGACTGAGCCTTTGATGGATGTTACTTTTATACCCAGTCATGATACCTTATTTGCTACCAATTAGCCTGCTTAATGTGGCGTCTTCCAAACCGGTGTTACTTGAATATTCTGTGCACTTTTCAATCTTATTTTAACTCTGCCCCAACTTTTGCTCTGTGTGTTGCAGCCATCAAATTCTAAATTTGTTGCATATGTACAAAATAAAATTAAGATGGTCAGTAAAACTATTGAAAACATTTCTTTGTACTTTTGTCAGTTAAATAAATGTTCCCGTGAATTAACATATGACAGATTTTTGTTTTTATTGCATTTTGGAAAATATTCCAACTTTTCTGGAAATGGTTTTTGTATTTGCTTCTGTTGTCATATTTGCATTCGAACGGTCTCAAACTACATCCATTGTGTCTGTTCAATTTACAATGCCTAAAGCATCATGTTCCAGTTGCACTGGCTACGAATAGACATCACTAATTATATCCTCCAATTATGTACACCATAGGAGACTGGGAATGTGATAGAAACGAGCTACAGTCACCGCATGGTTGCAGGAGTTAGGTAACTGGGTGATTGTCAAGAGGAATGAAGGGAAGTGAACAGCCAGTGCAGGCTACCAATGTACAACTATTTCCAGTGCAGAGTAGTCATGTACCCTAATCTCTCCATAATATTGATAGCATTTTAGCAATGTTGAGGGGAATAACCTACCAGTTGGGACTCGTGTTAACTGGGTGTCTGGCACGGACTCCAGTTCTGTAGCTCTCAAGAGAAGTGTGGTGAAGAATACTTTAGCTGCGCAACCTGTATATTGAGTTACCAAGTGTTCAAATGCAGGATCTCGTTCCGGGCCTCTAGTCAAGGAGAAATGTTGGATACGCTAGTTGCTAATTCATGCACCTCAATAGATATTTAGATCGGTTTTTACATAGTAGGGGAATTGCCAGATCGATTTTTACCTGGTAATGGAACTAGGGAATATGGGGAAATGGCAGGTAGATTAGCAATGACCTTATTGAATGGAGGGACAGTTTGGATGCCACCTACAACCCCCTGGATGAATCTTGAACGCCACCAACTTCTGCTATTTCTCTTTAACGCCACCTTAAGACGCATTTGCTCTTCCGTTCGTGATAACTGAGGTAATAGAAACTCAGTTTGCATTGGCATCAGTCATGATTTTCCTAGAATCAATAGATTACTGCATGGTTCTGGGCAGTAAAATATTGTAAATGCTTTTCTGCTCCATAAGGGAGAGCGGAAGAAGAAAGGAAATTATAGAGCAGTTCGTCGGCATTCAGTGGTTGGGGAGAATTTGTAGCCCATGATTAATGCAGTGGTTTCGAGTTGTTTGGCAAGGCTTATTAAATTAGGAATGATTGACGATTCTGAGTGTACTCACTAGCTTTCCGAAGAATGGCAGGGAATCACATTGAAAATTATGGCCTCATTACTGTAGATTTGGAAAGGATATACGGGTAGTCTATGACCAAAGAACACAGCCTCGGATTAGAGGGACATCCGTTTGGAACGGAGGTGAATGGTAAATCTGAGAAGTTCGTAGCCACGGGCGATTAAACAGACCAATTATTTCGATACATTCAATGCGGATGTTCACAGACTCCTGATGAGCCGGGACATGAAGGGTTGAGGAGCGAAGTTCAGAATTTGTACCTCAGAGGGAGTGGGATCAGCCATGATGAAGGAGCGAGCAGATACGACTAGCCAAAAGTCCTAACTCTGCTACACTAATTTATTGTCTTGTGGTCTTAGGGTTTAAAGACGCTAGTAACTCTATCTCGATGAAATGGAAGCATCACACATTATAAACAATTCTCCAACAATTTTTTTTAATCAGCTGCTTGAAGTTACATTCTGATATAATGCAACTAGCTTACAAAAACAATAATACAATCGTAGTTTTCTCCCTGGTGACATCCGTCAGGCAGAAATATACCAGTATGTGAATGCAAGGTATTGTACTAAATGCTGAAAGCATTCAACACCAATGCGTGATGTTTCTCGTAGCTTGTGGTTGATCATTTATTATTCCATCATTGCAGCCAACGGCATTCCAAGTAAAGAATTTGTGTTCAAATCTATGCGGAACATATTGTGAAATGTTTTATCCGCCGCTGCCTTTACCGGTATTGTAGTTCTCTATCAAATGCAACAGTGCAAAAAGTGAAATCATGAGGTCGTGTTCACAGGCTGTTAGCAGAGGGGAAGAACCTGCTTCAGAATCATGGCGAGAGGGTCCTCTGTCTGCTGTGCTCACTTCACCCTGCATGATGCAACCAACTGGAATCTTCTCCAATGTATATCTATACAAATTTGCAGCCACACCAAATCTCCACCAATTCCTAAGGAAGTGTAAATGCTGGCGTGCCTTCTTGTCAATGGCTAAATTTGCTGAACTGGACTTCAATCAGTTGCTCTTTCTCTGGAACTAGAAACTGCCCACACATTTCTCATAACACAGGCAGTTGAAAGCAAAGTGAGAGGTTGAGACGTTAGGATAAGACATATACAACCACTCGGAAGAAAATCATTTTCAGACAGAGTTTGGTTTGAACCTGGTCCTCACTACCTGAGAGGAAAATAGATGCAGATCTTCTCACAGTAGTCAAAGGTAAGCAGTTAGACTCTCGAATGGATATCTAAGTCCTCAGACCATTCTGGCAATTGAGAATTGCGTAGAACTATCCCTATTAGTTCTATTCTATCCCTATCTAGTTCTATCCCAATTAATCCCAATTCCTGACGATTCTTCTCAACTAAGAAGCTATTGTGAATGAATACATTTATTGATCAGAATAAAATATTGGAATTCATTCACAATTTTCACAAGTAACAATATAGATTTAATGGTTTTTATTGCGTATCATACAAATATACCACATCATACGTAAGTGCCTCGAGAAAGCAGAAGGGGAAGAGTGATGAATGCAGAATTAACTGTTGTAGTTCGCGGAATGAAGGAACAGACAGTATGACGTCTTCTCTCCTGGTCAGCAAGAAGCAGACGGAATCAATGGAGTGGAGGAGAAATTCTGTAATAACTTTGTATTCTGCAGAGCAGGTGATATAGCAAGCTAGGAAGCATCCAAATTGGAAGGTTTATAAGGAAGAGAAGGCAGAAATTGTGGATGTACTACTGATTATTCTCCAATCACCTTTGGCCACAGAGTTTACAAGATGAATGATTCCATGTTTAAGTAGGGAGGTTATGTTAAACCGTGTAATTGAAGAGAAGTTAGTCTACATTCAGTCCTATGATGATTGTGCCTCAGTTCCTGTCCTTGAAGTTCTGGAAAATCTCAGTCATTCAAGCTAGCAACTGAAGTGTTGTACAAGGGCATTAACTCGATGAAAGTGACATATTAGAATATATCGGTCTTGCTCTGGATTTGTTCCACAGAGGTATACTCTCTGTTAATATCCAAACTGAATTGTGGTGCTGCATCACAACGTAGTTAATCACAAGATAATTTTTTTTATTAGATGACAGTTTGTCAATTCAGGTTCAAACGACAAAGTAATAGAATACGTGCATTGAATACATTCAGCATAAGGTTTTCTGTGAACTTCAATGTTTTATTTCTTTGTCAGGTACACCACGCACGCAAAATGTACAGCGCAACCAGATATCCGTCAACAATTATGACACACATACTGGCATCGATAAGGGATGTAACATTCACGTGAGACATCCTCAAAACACACAACTGCCACATATCACACAATAAAAAATGATCATCCGTTATCACACCACGGAGGCACGCACAGACATTAACCTAGCAGCCTGGTAGTGCTAGAGATACACAGGGGTCGTCGACTTGATCTCTAGCTTGGCAAATGAGTATGAAGAAAATTGAGGCATGAAGATATTGTGCGGACATAAGTTTTAGGATTAGACTTCCAGTTTTTAATTACAAACATACCATATCATGCTGGGCCCAAGTGCCTATCCCTTTCCTATCCTGTTCTATGTTCAACATTCCTCTATTCCCACAGCAACACAGCAAACGCGCGCAAATATTGTTATAACGGCATGCATTCAAAACATACACACACACGCCTACAATACCAAAAACACAGACTCTTACATATACACAATAATACCACACACAACCACTGATTTTGTCTTCTTCTGTCCTTCTCTTTGCAGCCAACCTGGCCGTGATTGGAGTAATGCTCCGCAGACGTTGTGGCCTCTCCAGATGTGTCACCGTCTACCTGCTCACCATGGCGCGACGGATCACCTGGTTATCGTAACGGCCGTGATATTACTCCGCATTGTTCCCATGATTTATCCGTCCAATCTTTTGACCTTCATGCCGGAGTGTATTGTGAATGTCGCCGTAGCGTACGCCGTAAGAGACTGTTCAGTCTGTGTGACGGTGATGTTCATCTTTGATCGCTATGTCGCTATCTGCTGCCCATAATTGAAAAGGAAATACTGCACCGAGCGTTCGGCAATGGTGACGATCGGACAGTGAATGCCCTTAACTGCTTAAAAAATGCATATAGTATTTTCATATATGAACCTGAACTTGAATTTGAAATCACAAAGTGCATAATCAAATCGGCATATTATACCTCAGTTGGCTGGTTAATATTTGACTGGGTGATCATCATTTTGACCCCTTTTCTGCCATGCATACTAATTTTCCTGCTCAATTTGTTAACCATCAGAAACATTTTAGGGGCCATTAAAATTCGCAGGAGACTCCAGTGCGGCGGCAGCAGTGAGCGACAGAGCGACCCGGAGACAGACAGCCGCAGGAAGTCTCTCATCCTGCTATTCAGTATCTCGGGTATCTTCATCCTCTTCTGGCTGCTGGTACTGATAAATGTCCTCAACGTTCGCATTACCGGCATCTCTTTCTTTTCAGGTTATAATTTTAGTGGATCGAATTTCCCTCTGGAAGAAAGCGGTAACGCGCTTCAATTCCTTTGTTTCTGCGTAAATCCATTTGTTCATGCAGGGACACAGAGTAAGATCAGAGACGAGATAAAACTGGGGCTGAAATATCCACTGAATCTCATTCGTAAATTGCTAAAGTAAGCCATGTTTATAAAGAAAAGAAAAACTGCAGGTGCTGGAATTCCAAGGAACACACGCAAAATGCTGGAGGAGCTCAGCAGGCCGTGCATGATCTATGGAAACACGTACATTCGATGTGTCGGGCCGAGACTGACAAGCAAAAATTAGATATCCGTTTTTGTTGCAAGAATGTGTTATTCTCTGTTCTCTCATCTCGGCCACTCAAACATGAAGTCAATGTCAAATTCATTGTCATTTACACAAGTACGTGTACGTATCGCTGCGACGAAACTCTTACACTCAGCATCAGATCAGTGACAGAGCATCAATGAAGCAGCTTGCACACGACAAACAACAATAATAACGAACTGTTACTACCATACATAACAAGAACAAATTAAAGTCCATTTTACTGATAAGCGGTTAAATTGTTCATTGTGCTTCCAAATTGTCCTCATACATATTTTGCCGACTGGTTAAAAAATACCTGTTCTTAACCTATGGATCTTTGGACTTCTGGAGCAGGTCGATAGCTGCGTGGTGATGCCATGGCCCGGTTAAGGAAATCTTTCATGATTTATATTACCTCCTTGAAGATAACTGTTGATTGGGTTAAGCCCATTGGCACTGAGCAAAATTCCCAATGTACTGTAGATTATTACGTTCCAATCGCATCGAAATTGCCGTACTGGACAAAGGCAACTACTCAGGATACTATCAACAGAACATCTGTGGAAGTCAGTTCAGGAGTTTGATAACAATACGAACCCGAAAATGGTAAGGATACTGGTACATTCTCTTTCTTATTACATTTATATGCGAGACCCAGAGCAGATTATCCAACATGTCGTAAAAGAATTTAAAGATGTTGACTGTCCATGAACGGTGCATTAATGTAGACTAGTTACTGTTCGCTCCAGTTCCGTTGGCTGAAACCAGCAATCAACTGTTTAGTTGCCAGTGAGCAAGAGTTTGTTTCATGGAACTATACAGCAAGAAAAGCGACCGTTCACCACACGTCATCTGTGACGACAAATCTGCTGAACTGAGCCAGTCTGATTTTCCTACATTAATCCATATCTAAGCTTGAGTCCGATGGTACGTGCTCTCATCTTTTTGTATTCTCCGCACTACAGCAGGAAAGAGATGGGAGAATAGCTGGGTGGGAGGATAGTTATTTTGCCTGATTCGAGGAGCAGCAAGACATTTGGATATAATCAGTGGAGGGAGGCTGGTTTTGTGATGACCTCGGCTTTTTCCATAGGTCTCTGACGATTCCATCTGACCTTAGGTAGGGTTGACCCCGTACCATGCAGTCGTGCATCTAGAAAAGAGGTTGTTATAGGAAGTAAAACACAAAAGTGAGGAAATTCTGACATTCATTGTCTCGATCTACTGAGACAAGAGTTTGCCAGACGAATAGAGAATGGATTCCGATTTTAAATATGGAGGAAATATTAAAAATACAATTGCAGTGCAGTTAATCTGCGTTCAGTCAAAGGAAGATTACGCCTCTTTATTCCGCAAAGACTTTCCCTCATGGTCCGACATGCACACTCCGGGTTACTCCGGACAATATATCTGCCTCACGTCCGATGTCAACATCAGCGGCTGAGAAAAATCAAATATACCCTGTGGATGCAATTTCAGAGTCCTTGACTGTGCACACAACCAGCGGAACAAAGACAAGCTGCACGACGTGAAAGCCTTGGAATTCTGCTGAGAACTTAGTCAGGTTGAATAAATACATTGAAGGAAATTTGAATGAATTACTATGTATTAGAAAGGAAATACCATGCACTTCCCAGTCCACAAGGTTTTTGACCTTACCATATTCTGAGCGAGACTCAAGGAAGCACCGCAATGTTTCGACCGGGGAATCACCTCCCAAGCGTGGAGGACTGGCAAGTGGGATGACTGGGGCCAGGGGAGAGGTATTACCCGACTTGAACTGGGGTTCTTGGAATACTGGGTAGATTTTCAGTGATGTCGGTAACGTTGGAAATGAACTGTGGTCAACGATCCGACACTATGTCTTCAGGGAACCCGTGGAGCCCGAACACAGGTGGAACCATGGGTTTGGCAGTCTCATCAGCGGATGGGAGCTGAAGGAGGGAAAGGAAGTAGGCAGCCTTTGAAAAGAGAATCATAACGACCTGAATGTGGTAGACGATCAGACACTATGCCTTCAGGGCAGCCGTGCGCATAAACACATGTTGAATCACGACAATGGCAGTTCACAAGCCGACGTGAGCCTAGAGAGGGCAATGAAGAGGGCAGCCTTGGAAAATCGATCCACAAACAACAAAATGGTGGTGTTCCTGTCAGACGGCGGCAGACCTGTGGTGAAATCTATGACAGGTGGGACCAAAGGCAATCAAGCACTGGCATGTGGCACAGCAGACCCGCAGGACCCGGGCGAAACATCTTGTTACAAGTACAGGTGGGACAGGCCGATAAAAACTGCGGAATATATGTCAATCAAATGTGTCTTTTATTATACAACTTTGTACTTTATATACTCCTGGATCAGTTGCTTTCCGGGATGTCCAGCTAGATGGGATGACCCCATTCCAACACTTTGGAATGCATCGCAGGAGCAAGAAACAGCCATTTGGGAGTCCCGCAACCGGGATTGGGTCCGACGGCTGAACTGCCCTTCCCTCCGCCTCCATTCCCCAGATCACCGGAGCAGCAATCCATGAGAGAAGAAGAATAGACTCTGGGTCGGCATTGTCTACATATCCATCGAAGTGACGGGAAAGAGCGTCTGTCATGGAATTCCTGCTGCCGGGATGATAGGTGAGCATGCAATTAGACCGTGTGAAGAAGAGGGCTCTCCTGGCTCGACGAGAATTCAGTCGTTTTGCATCCTGAACGGAGGAGAGGTTCTTCAGATGTGTCGAGATCAAGAACGAATGTTTTGCGTTTTGTTCCTGTTTGTCAGAGAGTTCACAACGGTGGTGAAGTGGTGACGTGAGTGAAGGAAACTCTGTGTGTGTGTGTGTGTGTGTGTGTGTGTGTGTGTGTGTGTGTGTGTGTGTGTGTGTGTGTCTGTCTGTCTGTCTGTCTGTCTGTCTGTGTCTGTGTGCGATTGCTTCTGTGGCATGAAGGTTCTATTCATACCTCGCAGAAATGTTGTTACATTATGTTGAGACAAACCTGTCACAAGGGGGCGACAGAGGAGAACCCAAGTGCAGGACGCAGGCACTGAAGTACTAAGGGCAGGACAGGACAGGAACAACTAAAGGATAGAACACGATGGGCAGACCGTGGAGTGCGTGAGGAACATGGCGTTCAAGGTGATCCTGAGGTTCAGAGATTGTTCAGGTAAGGCAGGATCTTGGAGTTCATGGAAGGCAGGATCTTGGAGTTAATGGCAGACAGGATCTTGGCTAGGCCAAAGGATGGGTCTATGGGACAAGGAATGCTGGGAGGATAGCCCCCTGGGCAGGTTGCGGGGCACAAACCGTCGGAAGCGAGGGGTAGGAAAGGGCAGAGTTTCCCGCCAGGCAACGGCAGTCCGGCCGGGCTTCGCCGACGGAGGCGAGGGATAGGAAGGGAGCTCGGTCCAGGGTGACTCCGAGACTATTCACAGAACTAGTTGATTAACGGTGGGTACTCCAAGCCGGGGAAACAGGACGAACAGAACGAAACCGGGCGAACAGCGCAAGCAGGGCAAATATGATGAACAGGTCGGAACAGGATAAATAAGGCGATCAGCGCAAACAGCGCGACAGTGCGAAAAAGGCGAACCGGACGGAACATCGGGACCAGCACGTACAAGACAAACAGGACGACCCCCACCCCCCAACTAGACTCAGTCCCAGAGACCTTTATGCACACCTGCCAGCCGATAGGCATCAGCTGCGCCTCCTTAAGCCAAGACGATCCTATTTGGGCTTAAGGGTGAAAGGAGTGACGGTACAAGACTCGGGGTCCGGTGTCCGCGGACTGGATCAAGACCCGGTATGCGGGCTCCGGACCAGATCATAAAAAAACGGAAACTCTAGTTCCCAATATCCTCCTTTTTTCAGGCTGTGTCAACCGCTGGGAGAGGACAGCTCCAATGAAAACAACGGATGCATGAGCTTCGACTATGAATGGTTGTGATTGGGCTGGGTGTTGCAGCACTGACGCAGTGGTGAAACTTCGCCCCAATGGTCTGAACTTTAACACGGTCCTTTTGAACACTGATTGGGGTAAGTATGTAGCCCAAACACGACATCTGGCATGCATGGAACTTGTATTTTTTTCGGGTTTAGCGTGCAGCATATTTTTCAGGAGCCGTCTGAGAAAACGTCGGGCATGTTGAACGTGTTCCTAATGAAAGTGTGAATAAGTAGGGATGTCATCTAAATACACAAACACAAACTGGTTCAGCATGTCCTGAAACCCATTTCTAACTAAGTCTGGAACACAGCGATTCGTTGGACAGACAAATCTTCAGCAGCAGCTGCTCATAGTGGCTATTATAGGTGATGAAAACTACCTTCCACTCATCTCCTTCTCTCATGCCAACCAGATTGCAAGCTTTACGCAGATCATTTTGGAAATTATTATAGTCCCCTGGAAATGTTCGAACGCAGACGCTAGCAGACGAAGAGGTTAAAGGCGAACAGTCACGTTGATCAGCATTCGATAATCGATGCAGGGACTGAGCTTCCCTTCTTTCTTGAGCACCAAAAAATATGCCGACTCCTGTCGGTGAGGTTGGCAGACAGAGAAACCTTTTCGTATTCCTCCACGGCTAGGACGAGAGAGGGAACATAGCCGGCAGCGGGGAGTACTAGTGCTAGGTAAAAAGTCTATGGCACAGTCGTGTGGGCGGTGTAGGGGTAAAAAGGTGACTGATATGTTCTTTTACTGGACACTTGGGACATCCAGCCTGGAAATGTCCTGGATCGTCACAACAGATGCAGCAACCAGATTTACTCGTTCCTCCTGCGACAGGCGCATGCGGTCTATATGCATAGGCTCCACCGTGTACTTGGTGCTTGGTGGTGAAAGACGGGGTGAGGTCGAGGAAAGGCTGTAATCAGAGAGCGCATAGTAAACTTGAAACACTCAGTTATCCAGTCGTCAACTCACATAGCCTGATGATTCAGATCATGCAGTCTATCCTGCTCGTTCTAGATAGTACTCTCGTGCCAGATCACTGCGTTGTGTCCACGGTAGAAGGTAGTGCAGAGAGATCTCTAATTCCAAACTGTCTGTTCTGAAAGCGTGCGGTATTTGACAGTTCTCATCATCCTTGCGCATGTCCAAAGGCTAGGCAGCCTCCTGACCCCATTCAGGAAGGTCATAAACTGTCTTTAACTCTGCACCGAAATGTCAAACCGATTGGGCTGCAGGAGCCTTCCTTCTGTAATGCTCTGAACATGCTGAGTGGATCTCTACCTAGTACATTGACGATATGCGGCAGTTCTCGCGCATCATCACCAGAACGACCAGGAAGAGTTTCGAATATCAGTTCACATCGTATAATAAAATCTCTGCAGCCATAGTGATCAATCAAATATCTGGCTGCTGGTGGAATACTCGGTTCTTGTAGGGCCGCGGGAAACTGTTGGGATCCGAAGAAAGCGGTCAGTACGAGTCCCAGAGCAGGAGAAGCAACATTCGTAGCTGACATTGTATGGGCAGCAGCAAAGAAGGACCAGCGAGATGCTGGTAGTGGGTCTCAGGTAGTCAGGGGCTGCTAAATTGTGTTAATAGCTGTTAGCTAACCCTGGCTGCCCACAATGTGCGAGAGAACGGAACTCGCAGACACTGTGTCCGATTGTCGGCGGTAAGCTAATGAATAGTTGCGGCAACTGGGCTTGTTAGCACAAAATTATCTTCGTCATTGCCTCCGTAAATTCACTCAGAGCAGATTCAATTTCCTGTACCTTATCCCACACGTGACCAATAAATATAGGTGTCAAGGTCAGCTGTATCTCTCTGCTGGAACAATATTTGTGTGTTTGAGACTTGCTATCACTAAGTTCGGATATGACCCAAGTACTGAGAGAGTCACTGAAGCGAGTAGATAGTTCACGGACTTCAATGCAAAAACAGTTGAGAGGGCAAAGAAAACAACAAACGCTTGGCCGAACAGGGCCGTTATCTTAAATTCTCAAAACGAAAACCGAGTTAGTACTTTGGCTGAAAGGAATAATTAAATATAAAACGGATACCGCTCGTCTTCGAGTCTGATTAGACAGTTCAATTTCACATGCAAGACTTAATGTAAGCAGGCTACGTAATGTTCCTGTGTTTTCTACAAGTCTCGTAAAGCGCCACGGCGAAAATAATGGCTTTAAGAGAGAAACGTGATGGATTTTGAGTTTCGAAGGCTGTGTCAAAAGGAGGGCTGAGGGATTATCAGCTTGACATGATGAATAATATCCTTCCACTCCGGCCTCTTTATCACTCCGGCCTCTTTATCACTCACTCATTTTCCTTCATGTTCTGCTGCTGGTAATAATGATGGCTATGATGAGGGCTTCGTCAGTTAGTGTCGACATTGGATGTTCCGTCGCAGCCGTATAGGTATGCAAGCCTTGGTACAACATGCAGATAAAGCTGTTCCCATTTTGTAGTATCCCTATCTGCATGCTTCTAATGAACCCTGAGAAATGGCGGAGGACGATACAGTTTGTTGGCATCAGCAGCGTCGCCCCACTTGCCAGTCAGCAACGTTGAATTCATCATGGACCTGCCTAAAGCACCCCTTCTCCAGATTTTTCCTCGGCGTATACTCCCGAAGACTTCCTCGTGAGGGGGCATCGTGGCAAAGCACCGCAGGTTTGAGATCAGTGTTTTCGCTACGCTTAGGTAGGGTGTCCCCATACTGTGTCCCCCTACTGTTTCTACACACCGCACCCCTCACCCGCTATAACAACCTTCGAGATCCATGCTCTCATACCCTTATGCAATTCTTAATCTTCATTGCTCTCAGTGGAAAAGTATCAGTCTCACATCTTCCGCCAAAATCAGCTACACTGAATGATCAAAGAATCTCAATGCAGGGCCCTCCAGTGTTCTTGACTCTCAAGTAGATCCCGGCCAGGATATCCAGTGTCAGGTTACTTGGTATCAATGGACATCTACAAAATTCTGCTGAGCAACAAATCAGGATGCAAAATGTAGAATTTAAAAGGGAGTGCATTTTTTTCCATTTCTTGACCTGAATAACCCATAAACATTGAAGAATTGTTGACCTTGGAACATCTTTTAACAAAAAGGAAACATATGCTGTTTAACCAGCCTCCTGCTGACAGCTTGTAGTGACAGTACAGATGCGATTGGTTCAGCGGATCATTCAGTCTATCGAAACTTCCCGGACTGTAAAACTGTAGACTAGGCAATGGTAGAACCATTAATCCCCACAAGAATCCTCTGTGGATGTCATGTTAACCGTTATAGATAAACAGAAGGCCATTAAAATATAGCTGGATGAATTATATGAAGAGACTTCCTCAATGAACACAACCATCTGGTTCATCCTATCTTCTTGCAGCTTCAGTGCAGCAGTAGGTACACAAACGTGATTTCACCTGCCACCAGGTTCAATGGAAGCTATTTCCCTTCAAATATTTATTTCCTGAACCACCGGCACATCCATCGTTCTGTAGTTGAGCAATACTGTGGCCAGTTACATCATCCTTTTCTAAAATAAATTATTTGTTTCTGTTGTTATCTTCGAGCGCTCTCAAACTATATCCAATGTGCCTGTTCACTTTCCAATGCCTGAAGCATCATGTTCCAGTTTAGGCGACTACGAAAAGTCTTTACCAATTATGTGCAACAGAGGAGATTGAGGAAGTGATAGATAGGACCTACAGTCACCGCAGGATTGGAGGAAGTAGGTAACTGGGTGATTGTCAAGAGGATTTAAGGGAAGTGAGCAGCCAGTGCAGGGTACCTATGTACCACTATTTTCAGTGCAGAGTAACCATGTACGCTAATCTCTCCATAATATTTACAGCATTTTAACAATGTTGACAGGAATAACCTTCCAGTGGGGAGTCGTAGCAACTGGGTCTCTGGCGCTCACTCCAGTTCTGTAGATAACAAGAGAAGTGTGCTGAAGGTTACTGTAGCGCCGCGAACTGATGGTCTGTATATTTGGATAGAAGGTTGAGTTACCAACTTTTCATTTTCTCGCTCCGTGCCGCTCGTCAAGGAGAACTGTTGGAAACGCTAGTTGCTAATTTATGCACCTCAATAGATTTTTAGATAGATTTCTACATAGTGGGGACATTGTTAGATAGATTTTTATCTAGTAGGGGAATTAAGGGTTATGGCGAAAAGGCAGTTCGATGGAGCTGATTTTACGAACAGATCAGCAATGATCTTATTGAACAGCGGAGCAGGCTCGATGGGCCGGATGTCCCACAACTCCACTTATTTCTTCCGTTCTTATGTTATGTTCAATAATGTTTCTTCGGTTGCTCAGGTCGAATGATATAGAGTTTTAGACGCTTGCAACCATACTGGCAAAGCTATGGTTCTTCCTGTGTTCCAGTGCCTCAAACTTTTAGCTCTGGGAGAGCCTGCGCTGCTGACGGTTAGTCAGGTCACGCGCCTCAAGTTTGGTGGCCGCCTACTTATTCCCTGCAAAAATCTTGAAAGCTCCCCGACTACTTTTATTTCCCATTAAGACACATAGACCTCCTTTTGGCGCGGTACCGGCCCGGTCGGAATCACTGAGATAATAAAAGCTTTGGGAACTGTCAGCATAATATGATTCACCCTGCAGTTTGAGAAAGAGAAGGAAAAGTTAAATCCATCACTATTGCATTGGATTTAAGGGAATTTTCAAAGACCTGAGAGAGGCACTGGCGAAAATTGCTTGGAATTGAAAACTGGAGTCCAGCGGAGTAGTAGTCCTTGGAGATTTTTGGAGCAATTCGGAAGATACTGGTTAAATACGGCGCAAAGCAGAGGAATTGTTTTAAAGTCATTCTGAAGCCACTATGGCTGACACAAGGGAAAGCCTTCCTAAAAACCCAAGAGTGAATATTAGAATAAAATTGATGGGAAGTTACAGCATTGCGAAGCTTTTAAAAAACAACCAAAGCAACTACAATAAAAGTCTTAAGGAAGGAGAAGATGGAATACGACGATAACTTAGTTAATAATAATAAAGTGCAAAGAAAGGAGAGAGCTGACATCAGACCGCTGGAAATGATGCTAAAGAAGCAGCAATGCGGTAAAAGGAAACGGCAACGAGCCGAATATATATTTTCCATCAATCTTCACTGTGCAAGACACTAGTAGTATGCCAAAAGTGGGGGAGTGTTAAGGAGCAGAAGCCAGTGAAATTGCCATTACTTGGAAGAAGGTGCTGGACAACCGGAAAGGTCTAAAGCTAGATATGTCATCTTGACCAGGTGATCTACGCCGCAAGGTTCTGAAGAAGGTGGCTGAAATTCGACGTTGGCATTAGTCATGATCTTTCAAGAATCAATAGATTATGGCGTGGTTCTGGAGCACTGAAAAATTGCAAACCCTTCTCTATTCAGGAAAGGAGAGAACTAGCAGAAATTACAGACCAGTTAGTCAGGGGTTAGTCTTTGGGAAGATGTTGGAGTCAATCGTTAATTATGTGGTTTCGAGCAGCTGGGAAGGCGTATTAAATGAAGAACGTTTGACGGATCTGAGCCTTTACACACTGGCATTCGGAAGAATGATTGGGTTCTCACTGAACCCCACGGAATGCTGAAAGGCCAGGTTAGTGGAGATTTGGAGAGGATGTATCACATGCTGGGGTACTGTACAAAAAAAGAACACAAACCAGGAATAGAGTGACGTCCGTCTGGAGCGGAGGTGACTGATAAATCTGTGGAATTCGTATCCAAGGGGCGATTACACAGACTAAATATTTCGCTATATTTAAGGCTGGAAGTTCACAGATTCTTGATGTCTCAGGACATAAAATGTTAAGGAACGAAAGCAAGAGGTTGGAGCAGAGAGGGAAAGGGGTCAGCCATGATGAAACGACGAGCAGATTCGATTAGCCAAAGGTCCTATACTAACTCTATACCTATATTTCATGATCTTGTGGTCTGAGGGTTTTCCTCGATGAAATGGAAGCATGATCACACTTTAGAAACAATTCTTCATCAAACCATTTATCGGAATCAGCTGCTTGAATTTGGTTATTCAGAATTAATGCAATTAGTTTACAGACACAATGATACTATTCTAGTATACTCCCTGCTGACGTCAGTCAGGTATAAATATAGCAGTATGTGAATGCAATGTATTGTCCTGTATGCCAAGAGCATTCAACAGCAATGCATGGCGTTTCGCGTAACCTGTTGCTGATCATTTATTATTCCATTATTGCAACCATCGGCATTCCAGGTAAAGTTTTTTTGTTCATATCTATCTGCAAAGCATTGTAAAATGTTGGATAATTCGCTGCATTTACCGGTATTGCAGTTCTCAGTCAAATGCAACAATGCGTAAAGTGCATACAGTGCTCAAAGTGGAATAATGTGACCGTGTTGATGACCTGCATAGAAGGCTGATAGCAAAGGGGAAGAACCTGTTTCAGAATCATAGGAAGAGGGTTCTCCTGGCTGCTTTCCCATCCCATATGATGCAACCAATTGGAAAACTCTCCAGTTCTGTATCTATAGAAATCTGGATCAAACCAAATCTCCAATGAAAGTCGAAATGATGGAGTGCTTGTGATTGGCTACATTTTCTGGTTGGAGTGCAATCAGTTGTTCTTTTTTCAGAACTAAAAGCTGCCCACATCTTTTCCATACGACAGGCGGTTGAAATCAAATTGGGAATATTTAGATTTAAGGATAAGAAATTTATAAAGGCACGGAAGAAAATCATTTTCAGACCGTACTTGGTTTGAACCTGGAACTTACAACATGGGAGGAACATAGATGCAGACCTTCTTACAGCAGTTAAAGGTAGGTATTTAGGCATTCGAATCGCAGGATATCGAACTCTGCAGGCCATGCTTGCAATGGAGATTTGTGTTGAACTATCTCTATTAGTTGACGTGGCCATCGTGCCCTGAAATGCAAGGATTTTAAATTCCTGACGATTCCTGACAGCTGAGGTCCTTTGCAAATGAACAAACCTATTGATCTGTATAAAATATTGGAATTGATTTACCATTTCATCTGTAACAAGATGGAGTGAATGGTTTTTATTACGTCTCCTACAAACATACCATCTCATACATAAGTGTCTCGAGGCAGCAAAAGCGGGGACGGTGAAGAATGCAGAAAGAACGATTATAGGTAGCGCAATTAAGGTACAGGCAGTATGATGGTTTCTCTCTTGAGCAGCAAGAAGCAGATGGAGGCGAATGGAAATTCTATAATAACTTGGTACTTTGCAGAGCAGTTGCCTTACCAAACTGGGAAGCATTCAGATTGGCGGCTTTAAAAGGAATAAAAGGCAGAAACTGTGGAGGTACTCTTGATTATTTTCCAATCACTCTGGGCCACAGCACGTCCAGCGAAAATGAAGCATTGATCCCATGAATAAGTAGGGAAGTTATGTTAAGCCCTGTAATTGCAGAGAAGTTAGCCTACATTCGGTCCACTGACGATTGAGCCTCAGTGCCTTTTCTTGAAGTTCTGGAAATTCAGCAATTCAAACTAGCAACAAAAATGTTGTGCAAGCTTATTAACGCAGTCAAACTTTCGTATTAGAAGATATCATTCTTGTTCTGGATCTGTTCCACGAAGATATACTCTCTGGTAAAGTCCAAACTGATGTACGTTGCAACATCGCAACGCACTTCATCACAAGATTAAATTCTGTAGTGGATAACAGTGTGTCAAATCAGTTTCAAACGCGAAGTAATAGACGACATATTGAATACCTTCAGCATGAAATTTTCTTTGAATTTCCTTTTTTTTCCTTTGTCGGACTCACCAAGCACTCAAAATGCACACCGCAAAGAGACATCCAAAAACAATTCTCTCTCTCTCTCTCTATCTCTCTCTTTCTCTCACTCTCTCTCTCACACACACACATCGATCAGAGTATTGCATTCACAACAGACGTCCTCAAAACACACATCCATCACACATCGCGCAAAAAAAAAAAATGATCATGCCATCATCACACCACGCAAGCACGTACAGACATTATACCTGGTCGTGCTGGAGACAAATTCATTGGGAATTTTGAACAGACCTTTAACCTTTAACTAGGAAAATAAATATATAGAATATTGAGGGGTATGAATATTGTGCAGACCTAAGGTATAAGTTTAGACGTCCATTTTTTTATTAATTTATTTGTATAATTAATTTATTTGGTTCGTACGATTCCAGTTCCTCTGCTGTGCTGTTCCATGTTGAACACTCCTCTATTTCCACACAGGATTCTTACACATCATGCATTTAGAACATACTCATACACGCACATAAGTCTACAACCTGAAAACACTGACTCATACATCTTTTCACTTATACCACTCACAGTCACTGATATTTCCATCTTCTGCCCCCCTCTGTTGCAGCCAACCTGGCCGTGATTGTCGTAATGCTCCGCAGACGTTGTGGTCTCTCGAGATGCATCACCGTCTACCTGCTGTCGATGGCGGTGACGGATTTCCTGGTTATCATCACGGCCGTGATATTACTTCGCATTTTTCCCATGACTTACCCGTCCAATGTCTTGACCATCATCCCGGGTTGTATTGTGAATGTTACTTCAGCGTACGCAGCAAGAGACTGCTCCGTCTGGGTGACGGTGATGTTCACCTTTGATCGCTATGTGGCTATCTGCTGCCAAAAATTCAAAACAAAATATTGCACCGAGCGAACGGCATTTGTGACGATCGCAACAGTGAGTGTCCTGAGCTGCTTAAAAAATGCATATTATGCTTTTATATATGAACCTGCACGTGAATTCGAACCCACAAGATGCATAATTAAGTCAGCATATTATACCTCAGCTGGCTGGTTAATATTTGACTGGGTGGACATCATTTTGACCCCTTTCCTGCCATTCGTTCTAATTTTACTGCTCAACCTGTTAACCATCAGAAACATTTTAAGGGCCATTAGAATTCGCAGGAGACTGCAGGGCGGCGGGAACAGTGAGCGACAAAGCGACCCGGAGACGGACAGCCGCAGGAAGTCTATCGTCCTGCTCCTAAGTATCTCGAGTATTTTCATCCTCTTGTGGCTGCTGGTATTGATAAATGTCCTCAACGTTCGCATTTCCGGCATCTCTTTCTTTTCAGGTTCCAATTTTAGTGAATCGAATTTCCCTCTGGAAGAAAGCGCATACGCGCTTCAGTTCCTGTGTTCCTGTGTGAATCCATTTGTTTATGCCGGTACGCAGAGTAAGATCAGAGACGAGATAAAGCTGGGGCTGAAATATCCACTGTATCTCATTAATAAATTAAATCCGTTTTCTTCATAAATAAGAAAAAATCCGCAGTTACTGAAATTCCAAGCAGCACACACAAAATGCTCGAGGTACTCAGCAGGCCAGGCACCATCTACGAAAAATGTATAGTCGATGTTTCGGGCCGAGGCAGTTCGACGGAACTGGGAGATCAGTTCTTTTTTGCAAGAATTTGTTATTTTCTGTTCTCTAAACTTGGCTACTCAAACAGGAAGTCAATGTCAACTACATTGTCATTTACACAAGTACATGTATTCACAGGTGTGACGAAACTCTTACTGGCTGAACTGCCTCAGTCATAAAGCATCAATGAAGCGGATTGCACAGCATAAATATAAATAATAAAGAACTTTTAATACCATACATATTAAGAACAAGTTAAATTCCATTTTACAGATAATTGGTTAAATTGTTCATTGTGCTTCTAAATTACCATCATGCGGATTTTGCCAACTGGTTGAAAAAAAATTCCTTTTCCTCAAATTGTGGAACATTTAACTTCTAATGAATGAATAATTTTTATTGTCATTATACATAGATACAATGAAACTCTGGCTTCCACTCAGGCAATTAAATAAAGCGGAAGATAAAAACAAGACAGTAATAGAAAAAACAGTATTAAATAGATAAGCTGCCGAAAATAAGTTGCAGCAGCACCAGAATGTCACAGTCATGCACAAAGTGCCTTTGGTGCAAGCATTTGAGACATTGTGTGTGCATGTGTGTGCTCACAGCTTCAGTCATTGTTCTGTGGGAGTGGTGTGATGAAGGCCACAGCTCTGGGATAGAAGCTATTCCACAGTCTATTTCTTCTGTCCTTTAGTGTCCTGAAATTTTTGCTGGACGGGAGCGGGTCAGACAGGGAGTGGCCGAGGTGTGTGGTGTTTCTGGTAATGCTGATTGCTTTCCTCCTGAGTCTGCTGTAATAGATGGTGCTCAGTCCTGGGAGCTCCATCCTGACAATTCGCTAGGCGGCCTTCACCACGCGATGCCGGTGTTGTCGCTACTACACCACCTGCCCGATGGTTGCTGAGAGGTGATGGCATTGCTCGGATAGAGGGAATCTTTCATAATGTATGTTGCCTCCCAAAAGATACTTCTAACGGTGGTAAGGGTTATGCCCATGTGCATTGAGAAAAAATCCCAACGCTCTGCAAATTATTAAGTACCAAATGCATCGTATTCTGCACCAGTCAATAGGAACTACTCAGTATTCTTTTAACAGTACGTCTGTAGAAGTCAGTTCACGAATTAGATCACAATAGGAACTCCAAAAGATAGTAAGTTCCAAATGCACTCGCTTTTGTTGTATATTTATATGCGGGGCCAAGGACAGTTCAGCCAACATGTCGCAGAAGAATTTAGAGATGCTGACTGTCCATGATCGGTGCATTAATCTAGACTGACTTATGTTCGCTCCAATTCCATTTTGCTGAAACCAACGATCAGCTCTTGAGTTTGACGACATCCATATCTAAGCTTGAGTCCTATGGTACGTGTTCTCATCTTTTTTGTATTGTCCGCACAACAGCAGGAAAGGGATAGGAGAAGAGCCGGGTGGAAGTATATTTATTTTGCCTGATTCGAGGAACAGCAGAACATTTGGATCTAATCAATGGAGGAAGGCTGGTTTTGTGATGACCTGGGCTTTCTCCACAGGTCCCTGACGATTCCATTTGGTCTTAGCTAGGGTTGCTCCCGTACCATGATGCCGTGCATCTAGATAAGAGACTGTTATAAGCAAAGCACAAAAGTGACGAAATTCTGACATTCATTTTCCAGATCTTCTGGTACAAAAGAGTTGCTGGATTAAAAGAGAACAGGTTCTGCGTTTAAATATGGAGGAACAGTTAAAACATACCATTTCAGTGCAGTTAGTCTACATTCAGTTCCAAGACGATTCTGCCTCGTTATTCCGCAAAGACGTTTCCCCATGGACCAGCACACCCTCTTCAGGTTACTCAGGGCCAAAATATGGGCCTGAGGTCAGGGGACGAGAAAAATCACGCAATACCTATTAATGTTCTTTCAGAATTCTTGACTCTGCGCTGAACCAGATGTCCAAAGTCAAGCTGCACAACAAATGAACCTGCGTGGAATTGTGCTGAAAAATTAATCAGAATGAAAAAAAGATACAGTGAAAGAAAACTGAACGAATTATAAGATATTCCGTATTTTCTGTTTGAAGGCAGTATACATAATAACATAACCCCACCACATAGGCCAAGGCATCATTTCGCAACTACCTTCGGGTCGACGGTACGCAAACGTCAATTCGGGCACAATCCGCTTGGAAAACACTTAGTTCCAGAGGACCGGTATATGGGAATTTAGTGGCAATGGGCAACAATGAAGAGAAAAGCTCAAGTCACAGAATATATGGTGAAGTGGTAAAGTGAGTGAAGGAAACAGTGTGTGTATCTGTATGTGCGCGTGTGTGTGTGTGTGTGTGTGTGTGTGTGTGTGTGTCTGTGTCTGTGTCTGTGTCTGTGTGTGTGTTTTACCGCGTTTGATTCGCATAAAGTTTTTTTCTAGGCCCTAACAGAGATAATACTCTGTTTCATGCCATGTTTCCTAAATTAATAGAATACTTAATTTGAACAAGAAGCATCACTGGATTGCACGGAACGTGTTGCATTGTATTAAGACAAACCGAAACAGGTCTCCACAGTAAATGTCAGTGTCCTGAGGAGAGTTGCAAACAGAGACTCCGGGATGTAGGTACTGTACACAGCTCTTTGAAAGTGACAATACTGCGAGGCAGGCTGGTAAAAAAGGGGCACAGTTACTTTTCTCTGTCAACTAGTTTTGTATTTGATATAAGACCATATTACAGCTATGCAAGATGTTTCTAACGTTACAGTACGTTTGGAAAGTAAGTTGATTCAACAGTCCGATTCTTCCGCCAAAGCCCAAGGGAAGCAGGCAGTGTAACGTTGCCGTGCTTTTGTCCAGTCTCGTAGAGCGATACGACGAAAACAATGGAGTTAAATACAGTCACAGAGAAATAATAATTAAGCTAACACATCTATATTTACGAAGGCAATTGCGAAATTTACTGCGCTGCTGAAAACATGGTTCTGAGAGCACACCCCTCTCTCGGCGCAGACACTAAGGCACCAAAGACCTGTGCCCACTGGAACTTGCGCAAGATGTACAAGATATCCATCGCAGAAAACAAGAACATTCCTCAGGTGTATGCCCTTCCCAATCCACAAGGTACTGGACGTAACTACGTACACAGGGAGACGCCAAGAGGCGCCGCAATGTATCAACGAGGGAATCGCCTTCCAAGCGGGAATGATGGGCGGGTGGGGTGTTTGGAGCCAAGTGCGAGGTAATAACTGGCTTGAGCGGGAATCATGGCATACTGGGTAGGCCTTCAGTGAAGCTGGTAGACGTCAGTACAGCGGTAAGTGAACAGTGGTCCACGATCAGACACTATGTCGTGAGGTAACCCGTCGAGCATGAACACAGCTTGAACAATAAGTATGGCTGCCTCACGAGTCGATGGGAACTTAGGGAGGGCAGTGAAGTAAGCAGCCTTTGGAAAGAGTTTATAACAACCAGAATGTGATAGACGATCAGACACTATGCCTTCAGGGCAGCCGTTGAGCTTGAACAGATGTAGAATCACGACTGTGGCAGTTCAGAAGCCGACGGGAGGGTAGGGAGTGCAATGGAGTAGGCAGCCTTGCAAAATCGATCCACGGACACAAAAATGGTAGTGTTTCCAGTAGCCGGGGGCAATTCTGTGATGAAATCTACTGACAGGTGGAGCAAGATGTTGTAGGGTACAGGCAGTGGACATAGCAGGCCCACAGGACGCTGTCCTTACGTCTTATTCCGAGCACGGGTGGGACAGGCAGATACAAACTCCTTGATCCGTTGATTTCGGGATGTCCAGGTAGAAAGGAAAAGTAACTCCATTCCAACACTTTGGAACCCACAGCGAGTGCAACGAACAGCCGGTTGGGAGTCCCCCACCCCGGGATGAGCCCGACTGTTGTGCGGCACTCACTTCTATCTCTATTCCGCAGATCACCGGAACAGCAATACACGAGAGACGAAGAATAGGCTCTGATTCGGAATTGCCCACAGATCCCTCGATCTGCCGAGAAAGAACGTCAGTCGTGAATTGTGGCTGCCGGAATGATAGTTGAGGATGAAATTAAACTGTGCACAGAAGAGAGCTTTCCGGGCTCGACGAGAGTTGAGAGTCTTTGAATTCCGAATGTGGGAGAGGCTCATCTGATCAGTCCAGAAGAAGAAAGGATGTTCTGCCCCTCCAGCCACTGTCACAATTTATCCTTGACAGCCAGAAGTACGGTCGATTTGAACACTGGAATGTGTAAGTATATAGTGTAAAGACAACATCTGGTCTGTAAGGAAATCATATTCTTTCGGGTTTGGCGTAGAGGTTAATTTCAGGACCCATCTGAGAACGTTCCGGACATGCTGGACGTGTTCCTAATGAGAGCCGGAATAGGAAAGGATATCATCTAAATACACAAACACAAACGCGTTCAACATTAACACATTGCTAACCAAGGCTTTGAATGCAGAGAGGTCGTTAGTCAGACGGAAGTCATCACCAGGAACTCACGGTGGTCTTACAGTAATCTCCTTCTCTCATACGAACCCGATTACAAGAATTACGCAGATCAATTTTAGAAATTATTGTTGAGCCCTGGTGATCTTGGAACATAGACGCTGGAAGCCAAAGAGGATAAAGTTTATTCACAGTCATGCTGTTCAGCAGGCGATAACGGATGCACGTACGAAGATTGCCTTCGTTCTTCATCACAAAAGATATGCCTGTCCTGTCGGCGAGGTTGCCCTACGGATAAACCCCATGGCCAATGCCTCGTTTTTGTAATCCTCCTTGGCCAGAACGAGAGAGAGAAAATGGCCGGCCTCGAGGAGATCAGTGCCATGTGGCGAGTCAATAGCGCAGTCGCATTGCCGGTGTGGGGGGAAGGGACATGGGCTTCCTTATACTGAGGACCTCAAGATGATCGGCATATACAGCTGGAAACCCAGAGAGGTCCACACCCTTAGTTAACATAGGAGGGGCGTCACGGAACGGAGCTTCAGCTAGTTCCTGACAGGTAGGCCAATAGAACAGAGACTAATCGATTCGTGGTTTATGTCGGGATAACCAGGGTAGACCAAGTACAAGTGCCAGTTCAAGCGAATCAACCAGGTAGAAGAATTTCCATTAGAGGACAAGGAAAACAGCAAGCGCTAGGCCAGGCAGGGCCGTTATCTTAAACTATCAAACGTAAAACCTAGCCAAAATGTTTGCTGAAAGGAATACCAAATATAAAACGGATACCGCTCGTCTTCAGCGTCAATAGATTCGACAGTCCAATCTCTCAAGTAAGACTGACCGCAAGCAAGCAGTGTAACGTTACTGTGCTTTGATCAAGTCTTTAAAAGCGTGATGACGTAAAGAATGGCGTTAAATACGCGAAATTGCCGAAACTGCAGCACTGCTGAATCCGTGGCTGTGAGAGGAAAGACTGCAGGCATCATTGACGAGATGTTACCATCATTGGGCGGGGAGACTGTTTAGGTTAGGCTATTTTCCGTTGAATGGTACCGCCTGAGGGATCACTAATGGGGCTTTTATAAAATAACCAGAGACAGTGACATTTTCACAAGCATGGGCGTGTACAAAAAAAGAGGGCATAGATTTAAAGTGAGGGGAAAGCTTTAAAACGGATCTGAACGGCGGTTTTTGCAGAAAGAGTATGGTGTATGCATGGACTGGGCTGTCGGGGATGGTGGTGGAGGTAGGTATATATGGTATTTAAAAGATACTTGCATTAGGGACATTGGCGGGGTATCGTCCAGACCCAGCAGGTGGCGCTAGCACATTCTGTCATCCTGATGAAAATGGGCGAGTTCGGCAGAATAACTTGTTTTCGAGCCGTGTGACTCTGACACTCCTGTTCATGATAGAGAAGGCACTTGAGTTGAACAGACATCTACATTCCAAGACAGATTTTCAATTCCGAAAGCTCCACCAAAAGGATGGCCAAGGGATTATCTGCTTGACATAAAGAATAAAATCATTCATATTAACCTTCCACACTATCCTCTTTATCCCTCACTCATGCTCTGCTGGTGGTGATGATGGTGATGATGAGGCCTTCGTCGGTCAGTGTCGACATTGGATGTTGCGTCCACGGTATATAGCTATACAAGCCTTGGCACTGCAATGTGCAGAGAAAGCTGTTCCCAAGTCGTAGGCTGCCACTCTCCACGCATCTAATGAACCCTGAAAAATGGCGGAGACCGCTCCACTCTGTTGGCATCAGCAGCGTGGCTCGATTTAACAGTCAGCCTGGAGTTCATGGAACTGCCTTAGGACCTCTTTCATTATCCCTTTCTAAAATACATCATTTCTTTCTGCCGTTATGTTTACATTCGAGCATGTCTCAAATTGCAAACAATGTGTCTGTTCACCTTCCAATGCCTAAAGCAGCATGCCCCAGTTACAGTGGCTACGAATAGAAGTCACCAATTCCATTCTCCAATTATGCACACAATATGAGACGGAGGAAGTGACAAATAGGAGCTGTGGTCACCCCAAGATTGTAAGAGGTAGGTAATTCAATGACTGTCAACTGAAAAGAAGGGAAATGAGTAGCCAGTGCAGAGTACCCAAGAACACTAATCTCTCCATAACATTTATAGCATTTCGAACAATGTTAAGGGGAATGTCCTGCCAGTGGGGACCCGTTGTGACTGAGGTCTCTGGCACTGACTCTAGTGCAGTAGCTCACAAGATAAGTGTGGTGAAGATGAGCACAGCGGCGCGGCGTGATATTCTGTATATTTGTAGAGAAGGTGTACTTGACTTGCCAACGACACAATTGCATGATCTTGTTCCATGCCGCGAGTCAAGTAGACCTGTTGGAACTTCTAGTTCCACATAACCACTGATTTGAGACGAGTTTGAGACGCGTTGTGACGATGGGTGCTTACTTACTACAGGCTTTTCCTGTGTTCCACTTTTTTTCTGGAAGTCACTGCTCAGGTCACGTGCCTCAGGTTTTGGTGCCCCATACCACCCCCGACAAGAATCTCGAACACCCCCGACTACTTCTACTTCCCATTAACCCCGCCTTAAGACCAAAAACCGCCCTCTTGTGGTGGTACCGACCCCGTTCTGAATCACTGAGGTAATAGAACCCTTTGGAGGCAGTGAGCATGATATGGTGGAATTCACTCTGCAGTTTGAGAAGGAGAAGCTAAAGTTAAATGCATCACAATTGCAGTGAAGTAAAGGGAATTTCAGAGGCATGAGAGAGGAGCTGGCTAAAATCGTTTAGAAGCGTAAACTAGCATGCATAGCGGTGCACAGCAATGTATGGAGATTAGGGGAGCAATTCGGAAGCTACAGGATAAATACATGCCAAGGTAGAATTGTTCTGAACTCAGGTTGACGCCACTGTGCCTGACAAGAGAAGCCAAAGCCTACCTAAACCCCAAGAGCGAGTATTAGAATAAAATTAGTGGGAAGACTGAACATTCCGAAACTTTTAAAAATCAGCTGAAGGCAACTAAACAAAATAAAAGACATAAGGAAGAACAAGATGGAATCCGACAGTAACGTAGCTAATAATATTAAAGTGTAAAAAAAAGGACATCAGACCGCTGGAAATGTTGCTAAAGATGTAGCAGTGCGCTACAGGGAAATGGAGATGAGCTGAATACGTAACTTGCATCCGACTTCACTGTGCAAGACACCAACAGTATGCCAGAAGTTGAAGAGTTTCAAGTGGCCGAGGCGAAAACTGTGAAGCTAGATATGTCACTCGACTAGATGTTCAACGCTGCAGAGTTCTGTAAAAGGTGGCTGAAAATTTGTGTTGTAATTAGCCACGATCTTTCAATAATCAATAGATTATAGCATGGTTCATGACCAAAAAAAATTACAATCTCTTCTCTACTCCAAAAGGGAGAGAGGCAGAAGAAAGGAAGTTATAGCGTAGTTAATCGGGCCTTTTTTTTTAGGAAGATGTTGGAGTGAATCGTTAATGATGTGGTATTGCGATGACGGGTGAGGCATATTAAATAAGGAACGTTTGACGGATCTGAGCCTGTATTCACTGGCATTCTAAAGAATGATGGGGGATCTTATTGAAACCTATGGCATGTTTAGAGTCCTCGATAGTATAGAGTTGGAGAGGATGTAGCACATGCTGAGATAGTCTACGACCAAAACATACAGCCTCGAAATAGAGGGATGTCCGTTTGGAGCGGAGATGAGCGGTAAATCTGTGGAACTCGTAGCCACGTGACAATTAAACAATTAAACAATTTAGGCACAGTTAAGACGGATATTCACAGCTTCTTGATGAGACAGGACATGAAGGGATAAGGAGGAACGGCAGCAGTCTGGAACTGAGAGGAAATTGTATCAGCCATGATGAAATGGCGAGCAGACTCGATCAGCTAAAAGTCCTATCTCTCTGCTCCTATATTTTATGGTTTTGTGGTTGTAGATTTTAAGACCGTAATTACTTTTCCTGGATGAAATGGAAGCAGGGTTACACGTTATACACAGCACATCATCAAAATAGAGTTTGGAATCTGCTGCCTGAAGTTGCGTATTGCGAATTAATGCAATTAGCTTACAAAAACAATAATACTATACCAATTTGCTCCCTGGTGACGTCAATGAGGTATAAATATAGAAGCATTTCAATTGTACTACAAAGTTTGTATATGCTGAAAGCATTCAACAGCAATGCATGGTGTTTCACGCAGCTTGTGGTTGATCGTTTATTATTCCATCATTGCAACCATCGGCATTCCAGGTAAGGTTTTCGTATTAGTATCTATCTGGAAAAAATTGTGAAAGGTTTTATAAGTTGTAGCCTTTACCGATAAACAGTGCAAAATGTGGAATAATGTGGCCGTGTTCCTGGATAGCATACAGCGGTGTTAGCAGAGGGGAAAAACCTGTTTCAGAATCCTGACGAGAGGGTCCTCTGACTGCTGTGCTATCCCTCACCCCACATGATGCTATCAACAGAAATCTGCTCCACCGTATATATACAGAATTTTTCAGTCACACCAAATCACCCCCAATTCCGAAGAAGGTAGAAATGCTGGCAAGCTTTGTTTGAGATTGGCTAAATTTTCTGATCTGTACTTCAGTCTATTGTTGTTTCTCCTGAACTGGAATCTGCCCAGACCTTTCCCATACCACAGGCAATTGAAACCAAAGGATGAAGGTTTAGAGTTAAGGATAAGACATTTACAATGGCTCGGAGGAATATCATTTTCAGAGTTTCGTTTGAATCAAAACCTCCCAACTTGAGAGGAAGTTAGTGTTACATGCTCACAGTTTGATCACGGGACAGTGGGATGATGTAATGGTCTTGTGAGTGGGATGATGCCATTGTCTCTTGACCGTAGGGTGATTTTATGTCACGTGATGGCATGTTCCAAACCGCATTTAAACAAAGCCGCGGATTGTGACGCAGTTCTCATTTTTATTTTTGTGCAACGTTGATGTTGCACAGACAGACGGACAGATATACATTATTGATCCCGAGTGAAATCGGGTTTCATTACAGCCGCATCAAGAATAGTGAAGAAATATAGCAATATAAAACCATAAATAATTAAACGATAATGTTAATCATGCCAAGTGGAAATAAGTCCAGGAGCAGCCTATTGGCTCAGGGTGTCTGACACTACGAGGGAGGAGTTGTAAAGTTTGATGGCCACGGGTAGGAATGGCTTCCGGTGCCGCTCAGTGCTCTATATAGATGGAATCAGTCTCTGGCTGAATGTACTCCTGTGCCTAATCAGTACATGGATTAGGGAGTCATTGTCCAAGATAGCATGCAACTTGGATAGCTTCCTCTTTTAAGACACCACCGTCAGAGAGTCCAGTTCCACCCCCACAAAATCAATGGCCTTACGAATGAGTTTGTTGATTCTGTTGATGTCTGCTACCCTCAGCCTGCTGCCCCAGCACACAGCCTATCGGAGTGTGGAGCTACCACCTGTTTTGTTTGTTGCACGTTTATTTTCACTTACAGTCCAGTATAGGAGAGTGAAGGCATTACCGGAGTTATCCGAGCTCAAAGCATTGTATAGAGTTAATGTCTTCAGCGTTTTGGGGAATGATAGACATTTGTGAATTTGCTCAGGAATTGTGGCATGCACATTTGTGTTAAACACCTGCAAGGTCAAGAACATTTGTGCAGTAACCACTCTCCCGTCAAAAGTTCGTTTCCTTTTATTTCCTCGTGATTTCTTCGAATAAGTCATCTCCCGGCTGTAGGATCGGAAGATTCGTCATTACTTCGAAAGAATCGTTGTTTTGAGGAAGTCTCTCCTTAAAGACTGTATAAGTCACATGGACTTTTGAATATATCACTTTAAGTCTGTGCTTGGATGAGAACTCGTTAAGAATAGTTTCTAAGATTGACTGTTTGTTAGACATTGCCGCATAACTGTTAACTTCTGGTTAAGTTAGTCGTTTGTTTTCTTTTCTAAGTTTTGAGCAGAGGTTAATAAGATATCGGAGTTTGTTTTAATCCCTGTCTCAGTTTCACATTCATTGGTGCTGCATTCATAACAATAGATGCAGAACTTCTCACAGCAGTTAGGCAATTGAATCACAGGATATCGAAGTCCACAGACCAAGCTTGCAATTGGGAATTGTGTGTATCTATCCCTATTAGTTTGCATGGCCATCGTGGACTGAAGTGCAGGAGTTTTCAACTCCAGACGGTTCTTAACAGCTGAGGTGCTATTGTAAATGTGTATATTTATTGGTCTGTGCAAAATATTACAATTGATTTACCCTTTTCATCGATAACAAGATTGAGTGAATGGTTTTTATTGCATATCATACAAACATATCATATCATACATAAGTGCAAAACGGGGAGAGTGAAGAATGAAGAATGAACGGCTATAGGCCGCGCAATGAAGGAACAGACGGTCCGAGGTCCTCTCTCCTGGTCAGGAAAAAGCAGACGGAATCAACGGACGGGAGTTGAAATTCTGTAATGACTTGTTAGGTTACAGAACAGGTTCCGAACCAAGCTGTGAAACATCCAGAATGGAGGTTTTTAAAGGAAGCAAAGCTGAAATTGTGGATTATTTTCCAATTGTCCTTAGCCACACATTTTGCAAGACGAATGAAAGATTGATTCCATGTTTAAGTAAGGAGGTTAAGTTAAACAGTGTAATTGCAGACAAGTTAGTCTACATTCAGTCCCGTGACGATTGTGCCTCAATGGCTTTTCTTGAAATCTCAGCCATTCAAACTGGTAACAAAAGTGCGGTGCAAAGGTATTAACTCGGTGAAAGTTTCATTTTGGAAGCTATCGTTCTTGCTCTGGACCTGTTCCGCAGAGATATTCTCTCTGGTAAAATCCAGCTGAAGTATTTTGCAACACCACAACGCAATCCATCACAACATAAAATTGATTATAAGATAAAGTTTGTTGATTCAATTTCAAGCGTCAAAGTACGAGAAGTCACATTGAAAACCTTCAGCATAAGGTTTTATGTGAATTTCACTGTTTTATTCCTTTCTCAGACAAACCAAGCATGCAAACTGCACACTACAAACAAGCATCCACAACAGGAATCCCCTTCACGCCAGAGATCACTAAAACACTCATTAACCAGATATCACTCTGCGAAAAAAAATGATCATCCCACTATCACAACACGTAAGCATGTACATACATTAACCCAACTACCTGTTGGTGCTGGAGACAATTACATTGCGGACATTGAACAGGCCTTTAGCCAGTCAAATAAATATGAAGAATATTTTGGGATATAGATATCGTGCAGTCATTGGTAAAAGTTTAGACGACAATTTTTTATTAATTTATTTGGTTCGAAAAAATCTTCTGGACAGAACGGCCGGTTGCTCTGCTATCCTGTTCTGTGTTCAACACTCCACTATTCCCACACAGAAAACTCACACACGCACACCAAACTCGTGCATTCATTATTATAAAATCATACATTCAAAACATACGCACACACGCCTACAATCCCGAAATCCCAACTCATACATATTCTTCCATTTTTCGTATTCACATACATATTCTCACTGGTGCCAGTTACAATCACTGATATTCGCTTCTTCTATCCTCCTCTTTACAGCCAACTTGGCCGTGATGGGAGTGATGTTCCGCAGACGTTGTGGTCTTTCGAGATGCATCACCGTCTACCTGCTGTCGATGGCGGTGACGGATTTCCTGGTTATTATCACCGCCGTGATATTACTCCGCATTGTTCCCATGATTTACCCGTCCAATCTTTTGACATTCATGCCAGGTTGCATTGTGAATGTCGCGGTAGCGTACGCCGTAAGAGACTGCTCCGTCTGGGTAACGGTGATGTTCACCTTTGATCGCTATGTCGCTATCTGCTGCCAAAAATTGAAAACTATATACTGCACCGAGCGAACGGCAATCGTGACGGTGGGAACAGTAAGTGCCCTGAGCTGCTTAAAAAATACGTATAATGTTTTCATATTTGAACCTGCACTTGACTCCGAACCCACAACTTGCATAATTAAGTCAGCATATTATACATCAGCTGGCTGGTTAATATTTGACTGGGTGGACATCATTTTAACCCCTTTTCTGCCATTCGTTTTAATTTTGCTGCTCAACTTGTTAACCATCAGAAACATTGTCAGGGCCATTAGAATCCGCAGGAGACTCCAGGGCGGCGGGAGCAGTGAGCGACAGAACGATCCGGAGACGGACAGCCGCAAGAAGTCTATCGTCTTGCTCCTTAGTATCTCGAGTATTTTCATCCTCTTGTGGCTGCTGGTATTGATAAATGTCCTCAATGTTCGCATTTCCAGCATCTCTTTCTTTTCAGGTTCCAATTTCAGTGAATCGAATTTCCCTCTGGAAGAAAGCGCATTCGCGCTTCAGTTCTTGTGTTCCTGCGTGAACCCATTTATTTATGCAGGAACACAGAGCAAGATCAGAGACGAGATAAGGCTGGGGCTGAAATATCCACTGAATCTCATTAAAAAGCTAGTAAATTAAGTTTTGTTTATAAACAAGAGAACACCTGCAGCTGCTGGAATTCCAAGTGGCACCCACAAAGGCTGGAGAAACTCAATAGGCCAAGCAGCATCTGTGGAAACATGCACAGTCGACGTGTCGGGCTGTGACCGTTTGGCAAGACTCGGAGATCGGTTTTTGTCGCAAGAAGCTGTTATTTTATATTTTCTTATCTGCACTACTCAAACATGGTCAAGGTCATGTATATTGTCATTTGCACAAGTGCATGTATGCACAGGTGCTTCGAAACTCTTACCTGCAGCATCACCTCAGTCACAGAGCATCAGTGAAGTAACTTGCATAAGACAATTATAAGTAATAGGAATGTTTTTTACCATGCACAATAAGAACAAATTAAAGTCCATTTCACCGATAAATAGTTAAATTGTTGATTGCGATTCTAAATTACCATCAAACGGATTTTGCCGACTGGTTGTAGAAAAATGCTGTTTCCTGCACTTCTGGAACTTTAGATGGCAACAAGTTGATGGCATGGTCAGGACAGAGGGAATCTTTCATGATGTATTTTGCCTTCCTATAGTTGCTACTAATCGTGGTAAGTTTTATGCCCACGTGCATTGAGTAAAATTCCCAAATGCACTTCAGATTCTTACGTTTCAAACGCATCGCAATTGCCGTACCAGACAATAACAACGACTCAGGATATTTTCAACAGTACATCTGTAGAATTGAGTTAAGGAGTTTGATAACAACACGAACCTCCGAAGATAGTAAGGATATTGCTGCACTCGCTCTCATGTTACATTTATATGCGGGGCCCAGGACAGATCATGCAACAATTGGCAAGAGCATTTAAAGATGCTAACTCTCCATGATGGCTGCATTAATGGACACTGGCTCATATGCGCTCAGCTTCCGTTTGCTGAAACTAACAATAAACTCTAGTTTAGTTGACATTGAGCAAGAGTTTGTTTCATGGAGCTGTACAACAAAAAAACTGTCTCCTTCAACGCATAACATCTATGACGATAACTTTGTTGAGCTAGACAGTCCGATTTGCCTACCTTGATCCACATCTAAGCTTGAGTTCGATGGTACGTGCTCTCATTTTTTGTATTATCCTAACAACAGCACGAGAGAGATGGGAGAATAGCCGGGTGGGAGGATAATTTTGTTGCCTGAAGGAAGCAGGTTTGTGATAATCTGGGCTTTTTCCATAGGTCTCCCACGATACCATCTGGTCCTAGGTAGGGCTGTTCCAATAACAAGCTGCTGTGCATCTAGATAAGAGATTGTTGAGAACTAAGGCACGAAACTGAGGAAATTCTGACATTCATTTTCCAGATTTTCTGTGATATAAGTGTTTGCCAGAAGAATGGAGAACTGATGCTGTGTTTAAATATGGAGGAAATGTTAAAACATACAATGGAATTATAGTTAACGTAGTCACAGAAAGTTCGTGCCTCTTTATTCAGCAAAGGCTTTTCCTCATGGCCCGTCACGCACTCTCCAGTTTACTCAAAGCCAAAACATCGGCCTCAACTCCGATGTCAAAATAAATCGACCGAGAGGAAATAAACAATCCCTATGAACGCTGCTTCAGAGTTCATGACTCGGCACTCTGCCAGAGGTCCAAAGTTAAGCTGGACGGATTCTGAACATCCATGGAATTCCGCTGAGAAAATAATCAGGAAGAAAAAGAGCTATCGACACAAAAAATTTGGAGGTTATTTGATCGTTAGAAATATCGCTTTGCAAAGGCTGATTAGCAAGGAGAGTGAAATATGGGAGGATGTAAAGTATCTGTGTTAAGGAAATTTAAAATACATTTAAAAGAAACTGAATGAATTACCATATATTTTATATAAGGGCAATATATAGAATCAACTAACCCCACAACTTGGTCATGCCGTCATCTTGCAGCTACTATCGGGTCGACGGTACAGAATCGACAATTATTACACCATCTGGTTCAAGTACATTTAATTCCCAGGGGACCAATATGTGAAAGGGTAACTGAGTGAAGGAAACACTGTGTGTGTGTGTGTGTGTGTGTGTGTGTGTGTGTGTGTGTGTGTGTGTGTGTGTGTGTGTGTGTGTGTGTGTGTGTATCTATTGAACGACCCTAACAGAAAAAAATATTCTGTTTCATGCCACGTTTCCTAGATTAATAAATACATAGCTAGAATAAGAAGCATAAATCGAAATACATTGAACGTGTTGCATTGAGTTAAGACAAACCAGAGCAGGACTTCCACAATAAATGTCAGTGTCCTGGAGTGATGCAAACGGAGACGCAGGGATGCAAGTAGGGGACACATCTCCCTGAGAGTGGCAATACTGCGAGGCAGGGTGGTAAAGAAAGAGGCACAGGTGGGACAGGCAGATACAAAGTAGTGAACATCCTGGGATATATATGGTCATCCATCTTCTCTGTTTATAAACTCCTGTTCCGTTGACCACGTTCCCACACTTTGGAACGGATCGCAGGTGCGACAATCGTCGGGTTGTTAGGACCCCACACGGGATTTAGTCTGACTGTTCTGTTGTCGCTAAACCTCAGTCTCTAATCCCCAGATTACAGGAACAGCAACGAGAAAGCGTCTGGACCGGCATTTTGCACAGACCTGTCGATCTGCCGGAAAGAGCGTCGGACATGTAATTCTTGCTGCCGTGAATATATGTGAGGATAAAATTAAACCGTGTGAAGTAGAGAATTCTCCGGACTTGACGAGGGTTGAGTCTTTTTGAATCCTGAATATAGGAGAGGTTCTTCTGATGTTTCCAGACCAAGAAATAATGACCCGCTTCTCCAACCACTGTCACGATCAACCTTGACAGCCTGAGTTTCCCGGTTCCCAAGATCGTAGTTCCTTTTGGCCGGAGACAGGAGATGGGAAAGAAAGGCTCGGGGGTGCAGCGGGCTTTCCGCAGAATAGCTCTGAGATAAGACAGCTCCAATGTCGGCGACAGGTGCACCAATGTCGACTATAAATGACTGTGAGTGGTCTAGGTGCTGCAGCGCCAGGGCAGTGTGAGGTTCTTGTCAGCAAGGTTCACGGCCGGATAAACCCATGGCCAATGCCTCCTTTTTGTAATCTTCCATGGCCACTGTTTCAGAACGAAAGATGGAAAAGACTCGGCCAGGGAAGGACTAGTAGCAGGTAGGTGGTGTATGGCACAAGGCGAGGTGTATACACAAGGTGTATGGGGGCAAGGTGCTGTCCTTCATTTTACTGAGGATCTCAAGAAGATCCGCATATACGGACTGAATCTCAGAGAGGTCTATATCCTTAGCTGACACAGATGGAGTTTCATAGAACGCAGTTTGAGCTGGTCCCAAAGTTGTAGACAGGCATGCCGGACTCCACAACATGTAAGCTGTGAGCATGACACACATAGGGGAGGCTGACTGAAGAGAGTACCGATCAGCCCGGTCTCTCCATCCTGCTGAAGGGTAATCTCTCTTACTGGCCGCTTGGGGCATTCCGGCTGGATAATGTGGATCGCTACAATAGAGACAGGAACAAGTTCAATTCCGCCTTCCTCCAGAGATAGGCGATTGCACCCTACTTGCATCGGCTTCTCCTTGGACAGGGTGCTGTGTGGTGAGGGAGGAGGTGCGGGCGAGGAAAGGCGTTGATCAGATGGGAAACCTTAAACCTTCCTTTCCCTGCGCCGCTCAGTCTCCTCGAATAGCAGATTAATCCGGTCATCCAGACTATCCTGCTCGTCCCAGGCAGTGACCTCGAGCCAGATCCCTGCGTTCAGTATACGCTGGGAGGCAGTGATGAAAGATCTCGCATTTCAACCTGTCTCTACTGCAAGCATGTGGAATTTCTCTTATCGTCCCTCTGCTTTTGCGCATGATCAAAAGTTGGTAGACATCCTCTTGACCTCTTTCTGGAATGATCAAAACTACCGCTTAACAACAGAATGTCCAAATGATTGGACTCTGGGGTATCCACGCTCCTGTAAAGTTCCCATTTGTCTGACTGGACGTTCACCTAGGATACTGACCATTGATGCGTTTTGGTCAGCATACGCGCACCAGGAAATACAGGAAAAGTGCAAGCATGTGTAGAGCATTGTTTTATTTATAGGAGGCAAAAGTGTTAATAAAGAGTGCCTTTTCGGGTTGGCTGCCGATGAATTGTGGTGTTCCATTGGGTCTGTGTTCACATAACGTTATATGTCAATGATTTGGATGGAGAAATGTATGAGTAATTACCAGTCTTCGGGACGGTACGAAGGTAGTTGCGGGGCCAACTACTTAGGAAGCACAGAGGCGACAAAAGACTGAAACAAATTAACAGAATAGGCAAACAAGTAGCAGATGGAAGACATAGTTGAAATCAAATCTCTAAGGTGGAAATGGAATTGGGAGAACTCTTTCAGGACTCCATAAGGGACTACTCTCAGGTTATTCGGCAGTCAAGAAGACAAACAATGCGAGCATTTATTTCGAGGATTCCTTTATAAAAACCAAACATGTAATGTTAAGGCTTTATAAGGCTCTTTTAAGTTTCCATTTGTAATATTCTGATACGTTTGAGCCCCTTATCCAAGATATGATTTACTGAGTTTGGGGATGGTTCAAAACAGGTTGCGGAAAATGATTCGGGAATGGCGGATTTATAATCTGACAAATGTTTGATGGCTGAGGATCTGTACTCATTGGAATTCAGAAAAATAAAAGGGGACCTCATTGAAACCCATAGAATATTGAAAGGCCTCGGAAGCATAGATTGGGAGAGAATGATTCCCATGCTGGTGCAGTCTACCACCAGACGACTGAGACAGAGGAAAAGAGATGAGCGATAAATATGTGGAATACTGTGGTCCAAATCTTGCTTGGATTTCCAACATCTGCAGGTGTTCTCTTGATTATAAAGAAAACTTATGTTAGTAATTTTTTAATGAGAGTCAGTGGGTATTTCAGCCCCAGCCTTATCTCGTCTCTGATCTTACTCTGTGTCCCTGCATAAATAAATGGGTTCACGCAGGAGCACAGGAACTGAAGCGCGTATTCGCTTTCTTCCAGAGGGAATAGTGAATCACTGAAATTGGAACCTGAAAAGAAAGAGGTGCCGGTAATGCGAACATAGAGGAAAGATATCAGTACCAGCGACCACAATAAGATGAAGATACCGGAAATACTTAGGAGCAGGACGATAGACTTCCTGCGGCTGTCCGTCTCCGGATCTTTCTGTCGCTCACTGTTCCCGCCGCTCTGGAGTCTCCTGCGAATTCTAATGGCCCAGACAATGTGTCTGATGGTTAACAAGTTGAGCAGCAAAACTAAAACGAATGGCAGAAAAGGGATCAAAATGATGTCCACCCAGTCAAATATTAACCAGCCGGCAGATGTATAATATGCTAACTTATGTATGCACGTTGTGGGTTCGGAGTCAAGTGCAGGTTCAAATATGAAAACATTATATGTATTTTTTAAGCAGCTCAGGGCACTGACTGTTCCGATCATCACAATTGCCGTCCGCTCGGTGCAGTATTTCAATTTCAATTTTTGACAGCAGATAGCGACATAGCGATCAAAGGTGAACATCACCGTCACCCAGACGGAGCAGTCTCTTACGGCGTACGCTACGGTGACATTCACAATGCAACCTGGCACGAATTTCAAAAGATTGGACGGGTAAATCATGGGAACAATGCGGAGTAATATCACGGCGGTGATAATAACCAGGAAATCCGTCACCGCTATCGACAGCAGGTAGACGGTGATGCATCTCGAGAGACCACAGCGTCTGCGGAACAGCACTCCCATCACGGCCAGGTTGGCTGTAATGAGAAGGGCAGAAGAGGTAAATATCAGTGATTGTGACTGGTCCCAGCGATAATATGTATGGGTCTGGGTTTCGGAATTGGAGGTGTGTGTGTGTGTGTGTGTGTGTGTGTGTGTGTGTGTGTGTGTGTGTGTGTGCGTGTGTGTGTGTGTGTGTGTGTGTGTGTGTGTGTGAGAGAGAGAGAGAGTGTGTGTGTGTGTGTTTGTGTGTGTGTGTTTTGAATGCATGATGTTATATCATGATTGCGCGAGATTGGTGTGCGTGTGCGAGTTCTTTGTGTTGGAATAGAGGAGTGTTGAACATAATTCAATTTCCACAATTCCTGAACGAAGTCACAAAGAGATATCATTCACCAAAACGGTGACATTAACTTTATCCATCCACTTGAACTCAGATAACTCCGGTAATTCCTTCATTCTGCGTTACTGGATCGTAACGGAAAAATAAACGGGCAACAAAGAAAACATGTAACCCTATCTTCCTCTCAAGTTGTGAGCTCCAGATTCAAACCAAATTCTGAAAATGATATTCTTCTCAGCCATTGCAAATGTCTTATCTTAACTCTAAACTCTTAACTCTTAACCACTAAACCATGTGTGTGTGTGTGTGTGTGTGTGTGTGTGTGTGTGTGTGTGTGTGTGTGTGTGTGTGTGTGTGTGTGTATGTCTGTGTGCGAGTGTTTCTATCGCATGAAGTTTCTATTAATACTTTACAGAAAAGTTGTTACATTATTTTGAGACAAACAGTAACTCTTGTTCATAATATCGTGCCATCTTTGGGCTGAGTCAACCGACGGGGACAAAAAGACATAAGGGAGCAGCAGGATATTTACTGACGAGCGTCTGGGAGAGGACTGATCTAATGGCGACATCGGATGCATTAGCCTGACATCATGGTTGTGATGGAACTGGATTTTGCAGCACCGGTGGAGTACTGAAACGTCGTCTTAATTCTTAAAATCCTTGGTGGGCACCGCCTCTACATTGGATTCCTGTCGAATTCATTGATGGGAGCTGCGCTGAAGCCGAAATTCAGGATGAAGCGCCGTAACTGTTTTACTGTAGTTGGTTCGGTTATTCTGTAACTGCCTGAGCCTTACCAAGCTCCATTTGGATATTGGATGGGGTAAGCATATAGCCCAAAGCCGACATCAAGTCTGCACGGAACTCCTTGTCTTTCGGGTTCGGTGAGCAGGTTATTTTTCAGGGGCCGTCTGAGAACTCACCGGACATGCTGGGCGTGATCCTAATGTGAGCGGGTAGGGATGGCATAGAACCATATAATGTTACAGCATAGAAACAGGCCTTTTGGGCCTTCTTGACTGTGCCGAACCATTTTTCTGCCTCGTCCCACTCCCCTGCACCTGGACCATATTGCTCCATACAACTCTCCTCCATGTACCTGTCCAGGTGTTTCTTAAATGTTAAAAGTGTGCCCGCATTTACCGCTACATCTGGGAGCTCATTCAACAATCCGACCACTCTCTGTGAAGAAGACCCTTTAAATGCTCCCTTTAAATTTTGCCTATTCACTCTTAACCCATGTCCTCTGTTTTTTCTCTCCAAACTTTCACATTTCGGTTTCAACTCCCTGTTACATAAAAAAAAAGGTGTGGGCAGCTTTTAGTTCAGGAGAAGCAACAACAGTGTGAAGTCCAGCCCAGAAAATTTAGCCAATGTCAATCAAAGCACGCCAGCATTTCTACCTTCTTAGGAGTTGGAGGAGATTAGGTGTGACTGAAAAATTCTGCATATATACGGTGGAGAAGATTTCAGTTGATAGCATTATGTGGGGTGGGGGATAGCACAGTAGTCAGAGCACCCTCTCGTCATGATTCTGAAACAGGTTCTTCCCCTCTGCTAACACCTTTCTATGCAGTCCAGGAACACGGCCACATTATTCCACATTTTGCACTGCTTACCACTAAAGGCAGCAGGGTATAAAGCCTTTCACAGTATTTACCGGATAGATATGAATACAAAATCTTTACCTGGAATGCCGATGGTTGCAATGATGGAATAATAAACGATCAACCACAAGCTGCGTGAAACACCATGCATTGCTGTTGAATGCTTTTGGCATATACAAACGTTGTAGTACAATTCAAATGCTTCCATATTTATACCTGTCTGAAGTCACCGGGGAGCAAACTGGCATAGTATTATTGTTTTTGTAAGCTAATTGCTTTAATTCGGAATAAGAAACTTCAAGAAGATGATTCCAAAATCTGTTTTGATGACGTGCTGTTTATAATTTGTGGCCCTGATACCATTTACCCAGGAAAAGTAACTACGCTCTTAAAGCATTGCAACCACTAAACTATAAAATAAAAGAACAGTGAGTTAGTACTTTTGGCTGATCGAGTCTGCTCGCTATTTCATCATGGCTGATATCTTTCTCTCTCAGCTCCAGACTACTGCCTTTCCTCCTTAGCCCTTCATGTCCTGTCTCATAAAGAATCTGTGAACTTCCGGCTTAAATATGACGAAATAGTTAAATAGTTTAATCGCCACGCGGCTACGAATTCCACAGATTTAACACTCATCTCCTCTCCAAAAGGACATCCTTCTATTCTGAGGCTGTATTCTTTGATCGTAGACAATCCCAGCATGTGCTACATCCTCTCCAACTCTATAAAAACGAGGCCCTTAAACATGCCATAGGTTTCAATAAGATCCCTCATCATTCTTCTGAATGCTAGTGAATACATGCTCGGATCCGTCAAACGTTCCTTATTTAATAAGCCTTACCTTAGCTCTGAGATAAGACATCTCCAATGTCAGCAGCAGATGCACCAATGTCGACTATAAATTACTGTGAGGGGTCTAGGTGTTGCAGAACCGGGGCAGTGGTGAGGCTGTTGTCAGCAAGGTTCAAGGTTGGATAAACCAATGGCCAAGGCCTTATTTATGTATTCTTCCATTGTCACTGTTTCAGAATGAAATATGGAAAAGTCTCGGCCAGAGAAGGACTAGTTGCAGTTAGGTGGGATATGGCACAACCTTGTGGCCAGTCTGGGGCATGATGCTGGCATTCATTTTACTCAGGAGCTCAAGAAGATCCGCATATACAGATTGAATCTCAGAGAGGTATATATCCTTAGCTGACACAGAAGGGGCTTCATAGAACGGAGTTTGAGCTGGTCCCAAAGATGTAGACAGGCAGGCCGGACTCCACACATGTAAGCTGTGAGCATGACACTCATAGGGAAGGCTGACTGAAGAGAGAACAGATCTACGCGGTCTCTCCATCCTGCTAAAAGTATAATCTCTCTTACTGGACGTTTGGGGCATTCCGCCCGGAAATTATGTGAATCGCCACAATAGAGACAAGAACCAGTTCTATTGCGCATTTCTCCAGAGATTGACGGTTGCGCCCTACTTGCATAGGCTTCGCCTTGGACTGGGTGCTGGATGGTGAGGGAGTAGGTGAGGGCGAGGAAAGGTGTTGATCAGATGGGAACCTTAAAACTTCCTTTCCCTGTGCCGCTCAGTCACCTCGAATACCAGATTAATCTGGTCAACCAGACTATCCTGCTAGTCCCAGGGAGTAACCTCGTGCCAGTTCCCTGCGTTCAGTGCACTCTGGGAGGCAGTGATGAAAGATCTCTCATTTCAACCTGTCTCTACTGCAAGCATGTCGAATTTATCTTATCGTCCATCAGCCTTTGCACATGATCAAGAGTTGGTAGGCAGCCACTTGACGCTTTTCTGGAAGGATCAAAACTACCGCTTCATAACGGAATGTCCAAATGATTGGACTCTGTGGTGTCCTAGCTCCTGTAAAGTCCCCAAAAGGCTGATTGAACGGTCACCTAGGATACTGACCATTGATGCGTTTTGGGCATCATACGCACACCACGGTACAGTATATAGAAAAGGTGCTAGCATGTGTAGAGCATTGATTTTTGATAGGAGGCAAAAAGTGTTAATAAAGAGTGCCCTTTCAAAAGGCTACCTATGAATCGTGGTGTTCCATTGGGTCTCTGTTATGACCGTTCTATACTATGTTATATGTCAATGATTTGAATGAAGACATTTATGTATAGTTATCAGTCTTCGGGTCGGTACGAAGATAGGTGCGGGGCCACGTACTCCTCAGGAAGTTGAGAGGCGACAGAGAGACTGAAACAAATCAACAGAATAGGCAAACAAGTAGTAGATGGAACACATAGTCGAAATCAAAGGCCTGAGGTGGAAATGGAATTGGGAGTACTCATTCAGGACTCCTTAATGGGCTATTTTCAGGTTTAATCTGTAGTCAATAAAGCAAAAGCATTGCTAGCATTAATTTCGAGGATTCCTTTATAAAACCAACGATGTAGTGTAAAGGCTTTAGCAGGCACTCTTAAGGCCACATTTGGAATATTCTGAGAAGTTTTGAGCCACTTATCTAAGACATGATATACTGACTTTGGGGAGTGTTCAAAAGAGGTTCCGGAAAATGATTCGGGATAGGCGGGATTATAATATGACAAATGCTTTATGGCTATGGTTCTGTACGCAGTGGAATACGGAAAAATGAAAAGGGATCTCATTGAAACCTATCGAATATTGATAAGCCTCGGTAGAGTAAATTTGGAGAGAATGTATCCCATGCTCGTGTAGCCTACCATTCCGACGACTCAGCCAGACGAAAAGAGATGAGTGGTAAATCTGTGGAATTCATAGCCACAGGCGAATATGCAGTCGAAATCATCGGGTATATTTAAAGCAGATGCTGACAGGTTCTTGATTAGTCAAGACATGAAGTCTTAAGCCTTACATATTGTTCATATGCTATACCTTCACAGTATGGTCCGTGTCAATTTTGACTTGGCTCAAGAATCCCCTCATAACAAGTGTCTATACCAAATGTTGAGCTACAGATCCATTTAGAATGTATAAATAGCCTATCTGATATTAATAAATAGGTGATTAATCCTTAATTAATGTTTCATAAATAGATATAAAACACATTTCAAAAGATACGGGTCAGATTTGACCCGAACAGCCTCAATGTACAAAAAATTGTAGCACCTGTACAATAGTATAATATTTTTAAACATTTTCATTTTTGCACATTTTGTGTCACTTTAGGAAAAGTCAACAAATTTCGGGTATAAGTGCCATTTAGGGTGTTTTTACTGCTGTCAAATGTCAGAACCGGTCAAATTTGACATGAACTGTATGTAAGGGTTAAGGGGAGAATGAAGGAGTTTAGAGCTGAAGGAGAAATGGATCAGCCATGATAAACTGGAGGAGCAGACATGATTAGCTGAATGTCCTATTTCCGTTCCGATATATGTTATGTGCTTAACCACCCGCCTTGCTATACTTGGGTATGTCGTGGAAAACGGGGTTATTGGCCCTGATCCCGAACGTATGCGCCCCCTGTTAGAACTCCCTCTTCCCACCACTCTCAAGGCCCTCAGACGGTGCCTGGGTTTTTTTTTCCTATTACGCCCAATGGGTCCCCCATTACGCAGACAAGGCACGCCACCTGGTCAAGTCTACCTCGTTTCCCCTCTCTGCTGAGGCCCGCGCGGCCTTCAGCTGCATTAAAGAGGACATTGCCAAAGCTACGATGCATGCAGTGGACGAGACCGCTCCCTTCCAAGTGGAGTGTGATGCCTCCGATTTCGCTCTGGCTGCTACCCTCAATCAGGAAGGCAGACCAGTAGCATTCTTTTCTCGCACCCTCCAAGGCTCCGAAATTCGGCACTCCGCGGTGGAGAAAGAAGCCCAGGCCATAGTGGAGGCTGTTAGGCACTGGAGGCACTATCTTGCTGGCAAAAGGTTCACCTTGCTAACCGACCAGCGCTCGGTTGCGTTCCTGTTCAGCAACCAACAGCGGGGCAAAATCAAAAATGATAAGATTTTGCGATGGAGAATAGAACTCTCCACCTACACCTAAGATATCCTGTACCGGCCTGGCAGACTCAATGAGCCCCCTGATGCCCTATCCCGGGGAACATGTGCTAGCACACAGCTCGACCAGCTGTACACTCTTCATGCACAACTTTGCCATCCGGGGGTCACCCGATTTTATCATTTTGTGAAAGCTCGGAACCTGCCATACTCCCTGGAGGACATTAGGACGATGACCAGGGACTGCCAAATTTGCGCTGAGTGCAAACCGCACTTCTACCGTCCTGACACGGCACAACTTGTCAAGGCCACCCGCCCTTTTGAACGACTGAGTGTTGACTTTAAGGGCCCCCTTCCCTCCACTGACCGCAATGTCTATTTTCTCAGTGTTATCGACGAATACTCACGGTTACCCTTTGCCATCCCCTGCCCCGACACCACCGCCACGTCCGTCATAAAAGCCCTGCGCCAGCTCTTCACTCTGTTCGGGTATCCCTGCTATATCCACAGTGATAGAGGGTCCTCCTTTATGAGTGAGGAGCTGCGCCAGTACTTGCTAGCTAGGGGCATTGCTACCAGTCGGACCACGAGTTACAATCCCCGGGGTAATGGCCAGGTGGAGCGGGAGAATGCCACAGTGTGGAAGGCCACACTTTTAGCCCTTAAGTCAAAAGGGTTGCCGGTCTCTCGATGGCAGGAGGTCCTCCCTGAGGCACTGCACTCTATCCGCTCTCTGTTATATACGTCCACCAATGCCACCCCTCACGAATGCCTATTCTCTTTTCCCAGGAAGTCTGTCACTGGGACCACCCTACCAGTTTGGCTGACGTCCCCGGGGCCAGTGCTGCTCCGGAAACATGTGAGGCGCAATAAATACTCCCCGCTGGTGGAGAGGGTTCACCTTCTACATGCGAACCCCCAGTATGCTTACGTGGTCTTACCTGATGGGCGGGAGGACACGGTCTCCATCCGCGACCTGGCACCCGCAGGTGCAGCAGACCACTACCTTGAAGGCTCTCCGGTAACTATGAACCCTGCACCAGAGGTGACACCGTGCTCACTAGGCCCTACACAGACTCCTCACGACACTTGTATACCGGGCGTTTCGTACGCATTTATACCAGGCGCCTCGCACATGCGTGAGGGATCACCGGCGCCTAGTGGGCAGGAACAAGCGCAACCTCCGTCCCCTGTGCAATCACCAATGTTGCCGGCATCCATGCGATCACAGCCGGTGCTACGTAGATCGCAGCGACAGATTCGACCACCTGATAGACTTGACTTGTAAGAAACTTCGCCACATGGGGACTCTTTCAAACAAAGGGGGGGTGAATGTGGTGAACTATGTGCCTGTCTGGACACGCCCCCTGCTGACTGCTCCTGTGGCTCCTCCCACAGGCCCCTGTATAAAGGCGATCTGAGGCCTGACGCTCGGCCTCAGTCTCCAGGACATAGTATGATGGACACTCACTCCTGGTTCCTTCTTCCAGTCAATAAAAGCCGATATCTCGCCTTACGTCTCAGTGTGAGTTATTGATGGTGCATCAATTTTATTGACTGGAAGAAGGAACCAGGAGTGACTGTCCATCATACTATGTCCTGGAGTCTGAGGCCGAGCGTCAGGCCTCAGATCGCCTTTATACAGGGGCCTGTGGGAGGAGCCACAGGAGCAGTCAGCAGGGGGCGTGTCCAGACAGGCACATAGTTCACCACACAGTATGTAAGGGTTAAGGGGAGAATGAAGGAGTTTAGGGCTGAAGGAGAAATGGATCAGCCATGATAAACTGGCGGAGCAGACATGATTAGCTGAATGTCCTATTTCCGTTCCGATATATGTTGTGTGCTTATGGACTTTGCTCTTAAAACCGTATCTACATTTTTTTCTTGTTGAAATGGAAGCAGGTCTACATTAGACCCAATTCTTCATCAAAACATTTTTTGGATTCAGCTTCTTTAAGTTGCTTATTCCGAATTAATGTAAGTAGCAAACACAAATATAATATTTCTAGTATGCTCCCTGGTGACGTAACCCGTGTATAAATATAACAGTATCTGAATGCTTAGCAATGTATTGTATCCCGAAAGAATTCAACAGCAATGCATGCTGTTTCCAGTAGCTTGGGTTTGATCATTTATTATTCCATCATTGCAACCATCGGCAATCCAGGTAAAATATTTCTGTTCGTTATCTATCCGCACAATATTCTGAAATGTTGTATACTTCGCTTCCTTTACCGGTATAGTTGTTCTCTGTCAACTGCAACATTGTATAAACAGTGCAAGAAGTGGAATAATGCAGCCGTGTTCACGGACTGTACAGTAGGCTGATAGCAGAGGGGAAGAAACTTTCAGAATCATGGCGAGTGGGCCCTCTGGCTGCTGTGTCTCCCCAGAACCAATTCCTCCGATATAAGGACAAGTGATCAGTATAGTGTACATCACTGAGGATCCTCACAATGTCCTTGATGGTGAAGGTCCTTACTGATGAATGCGTCACCAGCTTTTTAAGAAAACCTCGATTGTGGTTTTGCTCATGATGGAGCTGACGCTCTGTAAACCCTGTTTTATAAACTCGATTCCTGGGTGTAGTGCAAACAACTGGAATCCTCTCCACCGTACATCTATACAAACTTGGAGTCACCCACTATCATTTCCAATTCCTCAGAACGTGGAAACGCTGGCCTCATTTCTTTGTGATCGGTTCAATTTGATTGGCTGAAGTTCTCAGGAACTAGCAGCTGTCTTTTCCTTTCCCATACCACAGGCACCTGAAACCAAGGGGTGTGGAGTCAAAGATAAGACATTTACAATGGCTCGAAAGAATATCATTTTCAGGCAATGGTTGGTCGGATCCTGTAACGCACTACTTGAGAGGATAATAGAGACAGAACCTCTCAACAACTGAGGTGCTATTGTAAATGAATAACTTTATTGATCTGTTTAATACATTGGAATTGATTTGCAATTTCTAACTGTAACAAGGTAGAACCATTAACATTACAGCACAGAAAACAGGTTGATGGTCAGTGCCGAGATTGGATGTTGCGTCCTAGCTATATAGCTATGCAAGCCTCGGCACTGCAATGTGCAGAGACAGCTGTTCACAAGTCGTAGCCCAAACCCCCCTCCACCTCCGCGCATCTAATGAACCCTGAGAAATGGCAGAGGCTGCTACCGTTGGCATCAACAGCGTCGCACGACTTGCCAGTCAGCCTGGAGTTCAACATGAAACTGCCACAGGACCACTTTCATGAACCTTTTCGAAAATACATAATTTCTTTCGGTGGTTATATTTGCAATCGAGCACGTCTCAAACTACAACCAATGTGTCTGTTCATCTTCCAATGCCTAAAGCATCATGCCCCAGTTACAGTGGCTAAGAATAGAAATCACCAACTCCATTCTCCCATTACGTACACCATACGAGACTGAGGAATTGATAGATAGGAGCTACAGTCACCCCAAGGTAACTGAGTGACTGTCAAAAGGAAAGAAGAGAAATGAGCAGCCAGTGCAGGGTACCTATGTACAACTATCTCCAATGCAGAGTACCCATGTTCTCTAATCTCTCCATTACATTTACAGCATTTTGAACAATATTAACGGGAATAACCTGTCAGTCTGGAGTCGTGGCGACCCGGTCGCTGACACTGAATCTAGTGCTGTAGTTCACAAGAGAAGTGTGGCGAATATGAGTGCAGCGGCGCGGCGTGATATTCTGTACATTTGTAGAGAATGTTGAGAGGGTGTACTTGACTTGCCAACTACACAAGTGCATGATCTTGTTCCGTGCCGAGAGTCAAGCAGTAGTGTTGGAACCGCTGGTTGCTAATATATGGATCCACATTAATGGGTGCTTGGTTGGTATGATCGGAGGAGATTGCCGAGTTTGAGACGCGTTGTGACGATGGGCGCTTACTGATTGCAGAGATATGGTTCTTGTGTTCCTGTGCCTCAACCTTTTTTTTCCGAAAGTGCCTGCTCTGATGACGGTTAGTCGGGTCACCTGCCTTAATTTTGTGTGCCGCTTACCATCCCACTGCAACACACCCGACAACTTCTACTACCCATTAACGCCCCCTTAAGACACAAAACCGCCAATTGAGGCGGTACTGTCCCCGTTCTGAATCACTGAGGTAATAGAACCCTTTGGAGGCAGTGAGCATGATATGGTAGAATTCACCCTGCAGTTTGAGAAGGAGAAGCTATAGTTAAATGCATCGCTATTGCAGTGAAGTAAAAGGAATTTCACAGGCATAAGAGAGCAGCTGGCCAATATCGTTTGGAAGATGCATGCCGGCGCATAGCAATGTCTGCAGATTATGGGAGCAATTAGGAAGGTACAGGATAAATACATCCAAAGGAAGAAGAATTGTTCTACAGTCAGGTTGTCGCCAGTCAGGTTGTCTGACAAGAGAACCCAATGCCTGCCAAAAAGCACAAAAGCGGGAATAAGAATAAAATTAGTGGGAAGAGTGAGCATTGCGAAACTTTTAAAAATCGGCATATATCTTTTATAACTAAAATACTTTTATATAAAAAATAAAAGACATAAGGAAGAACAAGTTGGCATCATACGTCACTGTTCAGATACCAACAGTATGCCAGAAGTTGGAGAGTTTCAAGGGGCAGAGGCGAAAGTTCTGAAGCTAGATACGTCACCAGGACCAGATGTTCTACGCCGCAGAGTTTTGAAAAAGGTTGGTGAACGTTTGCGTTGGAATTAGTCATGATCTTTGAAGAATCAATAGATTACAACATGGTTGCGGAGCAAACAAAAAAAATGCAAACTCTTCTCCACTCGACAATTGAGAGAGGCAGAAGAAGGAAGTTATGGAACAGTTAATTGACCCTTTGTGTTTCGGAAAATATTGGAGTGAATTGTTCATAATGTACTTTCGCGTTTACGGGTAAGGCTTATTAAACAAGGAACGTTGGACGGATCTGAGCCTGTATTCACTGGCATTCAGAAGAATGATGGGGGATCTTATTTAAACCTATGGCATGTTTAAGGGCCCCGTTAGTAAAGAATTGGAGAGGATGTAGCACATGCTGGGATAGACTACGACCAAATAATACAGCCTCAGAATAGAGGGATGTCCGTTTGGAGCAGAGGTGAGTGGTACATCTGTGGAATTCGTAGCCACATGGCGATGAAACTATCCAAATATTTTGGCATAGTCAAGGCGGATGTTCACAGATTCTTTATGAGACAGGACATGCAGGATTAAGGAGGAAAGGCGGTAGTCTGGAGCTGAGAGAGAAAGGTATCAGTCATGATGAAATAGCCAGCAGACTCGATCAGCCAAAAGACCTACCTCTCTGCTCCTTTATTTTATGGTACTGTGGTTGCAATGTTTTAAGATCGTAGTAGCTTTTCTGGGTAAATGGAATCAGGATCACACATTATACACAGCTCTTAATCTAAACAGATTTTGGAATCATCTGTTTGAAGTTTCTTATGCCGATTTAATGCAATTAGCTTACAAAAACAATAATACTATACTAGTTTGCTCCCTGGTGATATCAGTCAGGTATAAATGTAGAAGCATTTGAATTGTACTACAAAGCTTGTATATGCCAAAAGCATTCAGCAGCAATGCATGGTGTTTCACGTAGCTTGTGGTTGATCGTTTATTATTCCATCATTGCAACCATCGGCATGCCAGGTAAAGTTTTTGTATTCATATCTATCCGGAAAATATAATGAAAGGTTTTATATGCTGCTGCCTTTATTGGTAAACAGTGCAAAATGTGGAATAATGTGGCCGTGTTCCTGGACTGTCTAGAAGGGTGTTAGCAGAGGGGAAGAACATGTTTCAGAATCATGACGAGAGGATCCTCTGACTGTTGTGCTATCCTCCACCTCACATGATGCTATCAACAGAAATCTCCTCCACCATATACATATAGAATTTTTCAGTCACACAAAATCTCCTCCAACTCCTAAGAAGGTAGAAATGCTGGAGTGCTTTGTTTGACATTGGCTAAATTTTCTGGGCTGGTCTTCAGTCTGTTGTTCTTTCTCCTGAACTAAAAGTTGCCAACACCTTCTTTTATATCACAGGCAGGTGAAACCAAAAAGTGAAGATTTGGAGGAACAAAAGAGGACATGGGTTAAGGGTGAAGGGGGAAAAGTTGAAAGGGTACATTGGGGGGGGGGGGCTTCCTCACACAGAGAGTGGTGGGACTGTTGAATGACCTGCCAGATGAAGTGGTAAATGCGGGCTCACTTTTACCATTTAAGAAAACCTTGGACAGGTACATGGACGAGAGGTGTATGGAGGGAAATAGTCCGGGTGCAGTGCAGTGGGACGAGGCAGAAAAATGGTTCGGCGCAGCCAAGAAGTGCAAAAAGGCCTGTTTCTGTGCTGTAGTGTTCTATGGTTCTGTGGCATCCCTACCTATTCCCGCTCACATTAGGAACACTTCTGGCATGGCCGGAGTGTTCTCAGACGGCCCTGAAAGATAACCTGTCCACCATACCCGAAAGAGAAATATTTCCATACAGACGGGATGTCGGCTTTTGGCTATATTCTTGCCCCGTCCAGTGTTCAAATGGAGCCTGATAAGGCTCAGTCAGTTACAGAATAATCAAACCATCTACAGTCAAACAGTTACGGCGCTTCATCCTGAATTTCGGCTTCAGCGCAGCTCCCATCAATGAACTCGACAAGAATACAATGTAGTGGCGGTGCCGACCAAGCATTTTAAGAATTAAGACGACGTTTCAGTACTGCACCAGGGCTGCAAAACCCAGTCCCATCACGACCATTGCTGAGGCATGCGATGTCGGCATTAGACTTTTCGTCTCTCGGACGCTCTTCAGCAAATAGCCTGCTACACCCTTATGTCTTTTTGTCCCCGTCGATTGAATCAGCCCAAAGAAAGCACGATAGTGGGAACAAGTGTTTCGGTTTGTCTCAACATTATGTAACAACTTTTCTGTAAAGTATGAACAGAACCTATATGCGATAGAAGCACTCGCACAGAGACAGACACACACACATGGTATAGAAGTTAAGAGTTTAGAGTTAAGGATAAGACACTTACAATGGCTCAGAGGAATATCATTTTCAGAATTTGGTTTGAATCTGGCACTCACAACTTGAGAGGAAGATAGCGTTATATGCTCACAGTTTGATCACATGACATTGGGATGATGTAATGGTCTTGTGAGTGGGATGAACTAATTGTCTCTTGACAGTGGGGTGATGTTATTTCACGTGAAGGCATGCTCCAAACCGTATTTAAATCAAGCCGTATTTAAATCAACAGTTCTTATTTTTATTTTTGTGCAACGTTGTTGTTGCCAGTCGGAGTGTGGAGACTCCACCGGTTTTGTTTGTTGCACGTTTATTTTTCGGTTACAATCCAGTAAAATAGAATGAATGCATTACCAGAGTTATTTGAGTTCAAAGGCTTGGATAGAGTTAATGTCAGCGTTTTGGGGAATGATAGATCTTTGTGATTTCGTTCAGTAGTTGCGGCATGCAACTTTGAGTTAAACCACTGCAAGGTCGCGAAGGTTTGTGCAGTGCCATCCTCCAATCGAAAGGTCAGATCCTTTTATTTCTTCGTGATTTCTTCGCACAAGGCATCTATCGGCTGTGGGATCGGAAGATACGTCATTACCTCGAAAGAATCGTTGTTTTGGGGAAGTCTCTCCGACATGACTGTATAAATCACATGGACTTTTAAATTTATCACCTTAAGTCTGTGCTTGGATAAGAACTCGTTATGAAGAGTTTCTAAGTTTGACTTTTTGTTAGATATTGGCAACAAACTGTTAACTTCCCGTTAAGTTTGTCGATGTTTACTTTTCTAAGTTTTGAGCAGAGGTTAATAAGTTATCAGAATTTGTTTTAATCCCTGTCTCAGTTTCATATGCATTGCTGCTTCATTCATAATCATAGATACAGAACTTCTCACGCAGTTAAAGGTGGGTAGTTAGGCAGTCGAAGCACAGTATATCGAAGTCCACAGACCAAACTGGCAATTGAGATTCGTGTACATCTATCCCTATTAGTTGACATGGCCATTGTGGCCTGAAATGGAGTTTTCAATTCCTGGCGAATCTGAACAGCTGAGGTGATACTGTAAATGATTTTTTTTATTGGTTTGTATAAAATATTAGAATTGATCTACCTTTTTCCTGTATAACAAGATTCAGGGAATGGTTTTTATTACATATCATATATGCATACCATATTGTACATAAGTGCCTCGAGGTAGCAAAAGCGGGAGAGTGACCAATGCAGAATGAACTGTTATAGGTCGCACAATGAAGGAACAGACGGTATGAGGTCCTCTCTCCTGGTCAGCAAGAAGCAGACGGAATCAATGGACGGAAGATGAAATTGCGTAATGACTTGGCATTTTGCAGAGCAGTTTCCGTCCCAAGTTGGGAAGCATTCAGAATGGAGGTTTATAAAGGAAGCAAAGCTGAAATTTTGTATTAATTTCCAATCGACCTTGGACACAGCGATTGCAAGATGAATGAACGATGGATTCCATGTTTAAGTAAGGAGGTTATGTTAAACCGCGTAATTGCAGGGAAGTCCGTCTACATTCAGTCTTGTGACAATTGTGCCTCAATGGCTTTTCTTGAACTTCTGGATAATCTCAGCCATTCAAACTGGTAACAAAAGTGCGGTACAATGTCATATTGGAAGATATAGTTCTTGCTCTGGACCTGTTCCACAGAGATATACTCGCTGGTAAAATCCAGCTGAAGCATCTTATAACATCACAACGCAGTTCGTCATAATATTAAATTGTTTATTAGATAAAGTTTGTCGATTCAGTTTCAAGCGTCAAAGTACGAGAGTCGCATTGAATACATTCAGCATAAGGTTTTATGCGAAATTCACTGTTTTATTCCTTTGTCAGACACACCAAGCACGTAAAATGCACATCGGAAGCAGACAACCACAACAGGAATCCCCTTCACGCCATACATCAGCAAATCACTAATCCACCAGATATCACTCTACAAAACAAAAATGATCATGCCATTACCACAGCACACAAGCATGCACATACTAACCCAGAGACGGATACATTGCGGACGTTGAACAGACCTTTAGCCAGGCAAAGAAATATGAAGAAATTTGGGGGATATGAATATCGTGCAGACATAAAGTACAAGTTTAGGCGTCCACTTTTTTATTAATTTATTTAGTTCAACTCAACTTTCTGGACAGAACGGCCTGTTCCTCAGCTATCCTATTCTATGTTCAACACTTCTCTATTCCCACACAGAACACTTCCACACGTATACCAAACACCCGCACTCATTGTTTTAACATCATGTATTCAAAATATACACACACAAGCTTACAATCCCGAAACCCAAACTCATACATATTCTACCAGTGTTGTATTCGTATTCACGTACATATTCTCACTGTTACCAGTCACAATCACTGATATTCGCTTCTTCTGTCCTCCTCTTTGCAGCCAACTTGGCCGTGATGGGAGTAATGCTCCGCCGACGCTGTGGTCTCTCGAGATGCATCACCCGTCTACCTGCTGTCGATGGCGTTGACGGATTTCCTGGTTATTATCACGGCCGTGATATTACTCCGATTAGTTCCCATGATTTCCCCGTCCAACCTCTTGACATTCATGCCAGGGTGCATTGTGAATGTTGCTGTAGCGTATGCAGTAAGAGACTGCTCCGTCTGGGTGACAGTGATGTTCACCTTTGATCGCTATGTCGCTATCTGATGCCAAAAATTGAAAAGGAAATACTGCACCGAGCGGACGGCAATCGGTGACGGTTGGAACAGTGAGTGCCCTGAGCTGCTTAAAAGATACATATAATGTTTTCATATTCGAACCTGCACATGAATCCGAACCCACAATGTGCATAATTAAGTCAGCATATTATACATCAGCCGGCTGGTTAATATTTGACTGGGTGGATATCATTTTGACCCCTTTTCTGCCATTCGTTTTAATTTTGCTGCTCAACTTGTTAACCATCAGAAACATTGTCAGGGCCATTAGAATTCGCAGGAGACTCCAGGGCGGCGGGAACAGTGAGCGACAGAATGACACGGAAACAGACAGCCGCAGGAAGTCTATCATCCTTCTATTGAGTATCTCGAGTATCTTCATGCTCTTGTGGCTGCTGGTATTGATAAATGTCCTCAATGTTCGCATTTCCGGCATCTCTTTCTTTTCAGGTTCCAATTTTAGTGGATCGAATTTCCCTCTGGAAGAAAGCGCATTCGCGCTTCAGTTCTTGTGTTCCTGCGTGAACCCATTTATTTATGCAGGAACACAGAGCAAGATCAGAGACGAGATAAAGGTGGGGCTGACATATCCACTGAATCTCATTAATAAATTGCTAAAATAAGCTTTTTTTCTCAACAAGCGTTCACCTGCAGATGCTGGAATTGCAAGCAGCACACAGAAAGGCTGGAGAAACTCAGAAGGCCAAACAGCATCTGTGGAAAAATGTACAGTCGACGTGTGGGCTCTGATCTTTCGGCAAAGTTGTTGTTGCAAGAATTTGTTTTCTTTTATGTTCTGTTATCTGCACTACTCACACATGGTCAAGGTCATGTACATTGTCATTTGCACAACTATATGTATGCACAGGTGCGACGAAACTCTTACCCGCAGCATCATCAGGACTTAAGTGATGTAGCTTGTATACGACAAATATAAATAATAAAGAATGATTACTACCATATACTATAAGAACAAATGATAGTGCAATTCACCGATAAGTGTTTAAATTGTTCATTGTGATTCTAAATTACCAGCTTCGAATTTTGCCGATTGGTTGTAGAAAAATGCTGGTTCTTCACCTTCTGGAACTTTAGACTTCTCGACCACCTACCTGGTGGCAACTGCAAGGTGATGGCATGTCCCGGATAGAGGGAATCTTTCATGATGTATGTTGCCTTCCTGTAGACACTACTAATGGTGATGAGGGTTATGCCCATATGCATTGAGCAAAATTCCCAACGCACTGCAGATTCGTACTTTACAAACGCATCGCAATTACTGTGCCAGACAATAGCAACTACTGAGGATACTTTCAATAGTACATCTGCAGAAGTCTGTTAAGGAGTTTGATAACAATACGAATCACCGACGATAGTCAGGATGCTGGTGCATTCGCTTTCATGTTACATTTATATGCGGGGCTCAGGACAGATCATCCAACATATCGCAAAAGCATTTAAGGATGCTGACTCTCCATGATGAGTGCATTAATGTACACTGGCTCCTATTCGCTCCATTTCTCTTTGCTGAAGCCAACCATCAACTCTAGTTTAGTTGACATTGAGCAAGTGGTTGTATCATGGAGCTATACAGCAAGAAACGGTATCTTTCAACGTATGTCATCTATGACGGTAAATCTGCTGAGCCAGCCAGTTCGATTTCCCTACTTTGATCCAAATCTAAGCTTGAGTCAGATGGTAAGTGCTCTCATCTTTTTGTATTGTCCTAACAACAGCAGGAGAGAGTTGGGAGAATAGCCGAGTGGGAGGATACTTATTTTGCTTGCTTCGCGGGACATTCGAATATAATCAATGGAGGGAGGCTGTTTTTGTGATAACCTGGGCTTTTTCCGCAGGTCTCTGAAGTTTCCATCTGGTCTTAGGTCGGGCTGTTCCCAGAACAAGCTGCTGTGTATCTAGATAAGAGGTTGTTCAGAACTAATGCACAGAACTGAGGAAATTCTGACATTCATTTCCCAGATTTTCTGTGATATGTGTTTGTCAGACTAATGAAGAACTGATGTTGTGTGTTAATATGGAGGAAATGTTAAAACATTCAATTGAAGTACAGTTAATCTAGTCACAGAAAGTTTGTGCCTCTTTATTCAGCAAAGACTTTCCCTCAACCTTTGTTTGGACCCCTGCCCTGCAACCTTTGTCTGGAGCCTTGCCCTGCAACCCGTGTCTGGAGCCCTGCCCTGAATCCTGTGCCTGGAGCCTTGCCTCTGCCTGGAGCCTTGCCTCGGATTGCCTGTCTCTGGAGCCTTACTTCGCCTCGTCTCTGCCTGGAGCCTTGCTTCACCTTACCTGTGCCTGGATCCTCGCCCTGTTTGGAACTCTCTGTCTATGTCCACGCCTTCGCTAGGTAGGTCCGGCTGTTTGCCGCTACCTAGCATTGGGAACTGTCTCGTCGCGTTCAGAGTTCTGTGTAATGAGTCCCAACCCTACGTCCTGTATCCAAGGCGGTGTCCCGGCTCTGTATTCTCTGTAATGAGTCCCGGCCGTATGGCCAGTACCCAAGAAGGGGTCCAAGCTCGGTGTATCCTTGTCTTGTCCGGGGACTGTGTCATGTTCAGCGTCCTTTCTTCCCCACTTTCCTTGTTTCCTTCTCACGCCTAGTCCTGTTGCTGACAGTTCAGTGTCTGTGACTTGCTTCTAGGTCCACTCCCAACGCCCACACTGTGACACCTCATCTCGGTTTTAAATAGTTACCCACTAATTCTAAGATTCTGACCTCTTGTCTTGGACTCACCCACCAAGGGAAACTGCATTTCCTCATCTACTCGGTGTAACCCTTTCAACATTCGAAATGCTTCTACTAAATCCCCTCTCATTCTTCTATACTTTAATGAATACAGTCCAAGACCCGACAAACGCTCCTCATCCGTAAGTCCCTGCATTCCATGTACATTCCTCATAAAACTTCTCTGAACTGTGTCCAACATCAGTACAGCCTTTCTAAGATAGGGGGCCTAAAACAGCACACAGTATTTCAATTGAAGTCTCACCAGTGCCCCATAGAGGCTCATCAACACCTCCTTACTCTTATACATTATTCCTCTTGAAATGAATGAATGTCAACATGGCATTCTCTTTCCTTACTACCGATCCAACCTGGTGGTTAACCTTTAGGTTATCCTGCACGGGGACCCCCAAGTCCTTTTCCACTACCGATTTTTGAATTTTCTCGCTATCTAAATAATATATGCCCGATTATTTCTTCTTCCAAAATGTACAACTGTCCATTTCTGAACATTGTATCATCTGCCATTTCTTTGCCCACTCTCCTAAACTGACCAAGTCTCTCTGTAACCTTTCTGTTACTTCAACACTTCCTGCTCCTCCACGTATCTTGGTATCATCCGCAAACTTAGCCACAAACCATTTAATCCATCATCTAAATCATCGATCTGCATTGTAAAATGAAGCGGCCCTATCACCGACCCCTGCAGAACACCACTAGTATCCAGCAACCAACCAGAATGGCATGTATTTATTCTCACCCTTTGCTTTCTGCCTATCAGACAATGCACCATCGATTCCAATAACTTTCCTGTAATTCTATGGGCTCTCATCTTACTAAGCAGCCTCTTATACGGCGCTTTATCGAAGCCCTTTTGAAAATGATTGGCATTCTCATTGAAACCTATGGAACGTTGAAAGGCCTCGCCTCTGTAGATTTGGAGAGGATATATCACATGCTGGGATAGTCTACGACCAAAGAACACAGCCTGTGAAGAGAGGGACGTCCGTTTGGAACGCAGATGAATTGTAAATATGTGACGTTCGTAACACATGTGATAAAACAGAAGAAATATTTCAATATATTTAAGGAGGATGTTCACAGACTCTGGATGAGTCAGGACATGAAGTGTTGAGGAGCGAAGGACAGAAATTGTACCTCAGAGGGAAAGGGGTCAGCCATGATAAAATAGCGAGCAGAGTCGATTAGCCAAAATTACTAATTCTGCTCCACTAAGTTATGGTCTTGTGGTTTTAGGGTTTTAAGACGGTAGTTAGTTTTTCTCGATGAAATGGAAGCAGCAGCACACATTATACAAAATTCATCAAAACATTTTTTTAGGAATCATCTACATAAAATCACTTATTCTGATGTAATGCAATTAGCTTACAAAAACAATAATACTGTCCTAGTTTGCTCCCTGGTGACGTCGTCAGGCATAAATATGGCAGTATGTGAATGCAAGGTATTGTACTATATGCTGAAAGCATTCAACAGCAATGCATGGTGTTTCTCGTAGCTTGTGGTTGATCTTTTATTATTCTATCATTGCAACCATCGGCATTCCAGGTGAAGTAATTGTGTTCATATCTATCCGGAAAATGTTGTGAAATGTTTTATACGTCGCTGCCTTTACCGGTATTGCAGTTCTCTATCAAATGCAACAATGCATAAACAGTGTAGAAAATTGAATTATGAGGCCGTGTTCATGAACCACATAGAAGGCTGTCAGCAGATGGGAAGATCCTGCTTCAGAATCATGGCTAGAAGGTCCTCTGCCTGCTGTGCTACCCCAATCACGTATGATGCAACCAGCTGGAATCCTCTCCACTGTATATCTATAGAAAATTGCAGTCATGCCAAATCTCCACCAATTCCTAAGAAAGTGGAAATGTTGGCGGGCTTTCTTATCATTGGCTAAAGTTGCTGGTCTGTACTTCAATCAGTTGTTCTTTCTCCGGAACCAGAAGCTCCCCACACCATACAACAGTTAGCTGAAACCAAAGGGAGGGAATTGGACGTAAGGATAAGACATATACAACGCCTCGGAAGAATATCGTTTTCAAACAGAGTTTTGGTTGAAACTGATACTCCCTACCTGAGAGGAAGATAGATGCAGAATTTATCACAGTAGTTAAAGGTAAGCAGTTAGGCATTCGAATCACAGGTTGTCGAAGTCCGTAGACGATTCTGACAATTGAGAATTGCTTTGAACTATCCCTATTAGTTGGCATGGTCATTGTGACCTGAAATACAGGAGTTTTCTATTGCTGACGATTCTCATCAACTGAGATGCTGTTGTAAATGAATACATTTATTGATCTGAATAGAATATTGGAGTTTACTCACAATTTTCACCAGTAACAAGACAGAGTTAATGGATTCTATTGCGTATCATACAGACATACCATATCATACGTAAGTGCCTCCAGGCATCAAAAGGGGTAGAGTGACGAATGCAGAAGTAACTGTTGTAGGTCGTGCAACAAAGGTACAGACGATATGAGGTCTTCTGTCATGGTCAGCAAGAAGCAGACATCGTCAATGGAAGGGAGAAGAAATGCTGTAATATCTTGATATTTTGCAGAGCAGATGCTGTACCAATCTAGGAAGCAGCCAAATTGGAGGCTTTAAAATGAAGAAAAGGGAGAAATCCTGGCTGTGCTGATGATTATTTTCCAATCACCTTTGGCCACAGAGTTTGCAAGAAGAATGATACCATGTTTTAGTAGGGAGGTTAAGGTATACCGTGTAATTGCGGAGAAGTTAGTCTGCATTCAGTCCGATGATGATTGTGCCTCAGTGCCTTTTCTTAAAATTCTGGAAAATCTCAGCCATTTAAACTAGCAACAGAAGTGTTGTAGAAGGGTATTAACTCGGTGAAAATGTCATATTGGAAAATATCGGTCTTGCTCTGGATCTGTTCCACATTGATATACTCTCTGGTGAAATCCAAAGTGAAGTGTGGTGCAATATCACTACGTAGTTAATCACAAGATAAAAATCTTTATTAGTTAACAGTTTGTCAACAGTTTCAAGCGACAAAGTAATAGAAGTTGCTTTGAAGACATTCAGCATAAGGTTTTCTGTGAATTTCAATGTTTTTTTCCCCTTTGGCAGGCCCACCATGCACGTACAATGCACACCGCAAACAGACGTCCACCAAAAATTATCACACACATACTGGCAACGAGTAGAGGATGTAATACTCACGCGAGTCATCCTCAAAACACACAACTGCCATATATCACACTATTAAAAAAATGATCATGCCATTATCACACCACGCAAACACGCACAGATATTAACACAGCGGCCTGGTGGTGCTCGAGATACACTGGAGACGTCGACCAGATCTTTAGCTAGGCTAATGAATATGAAGAAAATTTAGGCATGAGGATATTGTGCGGACATAGGGTATAGGTTTAGACGGCCAATTTTTAATTACAATACTACCATATCACACTGGACCTAATTGGCTGTTCCTTTACTGTCCTCTTCAATGTTCAACACTCATTTATTTCCACACGCAGACACCAAACAAGCAGACACGTTGTTATAACATCATGCATTCAAAACATACACACGCAGACTACAATGCGAAAACACAGATGCCTACCTAGTCACAATAATACCACTCACAACCACTGATATTGTCTTCTTCTCTCCTCCTCTTTGCAGCCAACCTGGCCGTGATTGGAATAATGGTCCGCAGACGTTGTGGTCTCTCCAGATGCATCACCGTCTACCTGCTGTCCATGGCGGTAACGGATTTCCTGGTTATCATAACGGCCGTGATATTACTCCGCATTGTTCCAATGATTTATCCGTCCAATCTTTTGACATTCATGCCGGGGTGCATTGTGAATATCGCCGTAGCGTACGCCGTAAGAGACAGTTCCGTCTGGGTGACGGTGATGTTCACCTTTGATCGCTTTGTCGCTATTTGCTGCCAAAAATTTAAAACGAAATACTGCACTGAGCGAACGGCAGTTGTGACTATCGGAACAGTGAGTGCGCTGAGCTGCTTAAAAAATGCATATAGTATTTTCATATATGAAGCTCAAAGTGAATTCGAACCCACAAAGTGCATAATTATGTCGGCATATTATACCTCAGTTGGCTGGTTAATATTTGACTGGGTGGATATCATTTTGACCCCTTTTCTGCCATTCATTCTAATTTTGCTGCTCAATTTGTTAACCATCAGAAACATTTTAGGGGCCATTAAAATTCGCAGGAGACTCCAGTGCGACAGGAACAGTGAGCGACAGAGCGACCCGGAGACAGACAGCCGCAGGAAGTCTATCGTCCTTCTATTAAGTATCTCCGGTATCTTTATCCTCTTCTGGCTGCTGGTACTGATAAATGTCCTCAACGTTCGCATTACCGGCATCTCTTTCTTTTCAGGTTCCAATTTTAGTGGATCAAATTTCCCTCTGGAAGAAAGCGGTAACGCGCTTCAATTCCTTTGTTCATGCGTGAATCCATTTATTTATGCAGGGACACAGAGTAAGATCAGGGACGAGATAAAACTGGGGCTGAAATATCCACTGAATCTCATTCGTAAATTCCTAAAGTAAGCCTTGCTTATAAGCAAAATTAAAACTGCAGATGCTGGATTTCCAAGCAGCACACACAAAATGCTGGAGGAGATCAGCAGTCCATGCATTATCTATGGAAAAACGTACATTCGATGTGTCGGGCCGAGACTGATAAGCAAGAATTCGATATCGGTTTTTGTTGCAAGAACTTGTTATTTTCTGTTTTCTCATCTCGGCCACTCAAACATGAAGTCAATGTCAAATTCATTGTCATTTACAGTAGTACGTGTACGTATCTGTGCGACGAAACTCTTACCCGCAGCATCAGATCTGTCACAGATCATCAGTGAAGCAGCTTGCACACGACAAACATAAATAATAACGAACTGTTACTGCTGTACATAGTAAGAACAAATTAAAGCCCATTTTACTGATAAGCGGTTAAATTGTTCATTGTGCTTCTAAGTCATCCTCATTCATATTTTGCCGACTGGTTGAGAAAAAAAACCTGTTCTTAACCTGTGGAACTTTTGACTTCTGGAGCAGGTTGATAGCTGCGTGGTGATGCCATGGCCCGGTTAAGGAAATCTTTCACGATTTATGTTACGTTCTGAAGATAACTGTTGTCAGGGTTCTGCCCATTGGCAATAAGCAAAATTCCCTACATACTGCAGATTATTACGTTCAAATCGCGCCGCAATTTCCGTACGAGACAATGACAACTATTAAGGTTACTATCAACAGAACATCTGTAGAGGTCAGTTCAGGAGTTTGATAACAATACGAACCCGAAAGTAGTAAAGATTCCAGTGCATTCGCTTTATTATTCCATTTATATGTGGGGCCTAGGACAGATTATCCAACATGTTCTAAAAGAATTTAAACATGTTGACTGTTGCTACCTACCAGTGGTTATCTTGTACCTGTCACGTGACAGTGGTGTTGAAGCGATACTGGACTTAAGGAAGTGGTCTTGGGATGGTGGAGTGACGTCATTTTCCCGCCAGTAGTGGTCATGTGACAGTTTTTTTTACAGGGTATAAAAGGAGAACACCTCCCTGTGAGGAGCGGCAGTTCGTGGCTGGATTTGCCATCTTGACTCCATGCCACTGCGTGGTCCAATATTATGATGCAGTTTGGTTGAAAGGTGGAGTTTGATTTAATGCCTAAAGTGTAAAAGGTCATTGCCGGAGGGTTTTTTTTTTCATAATACTGCCAGTTAATAATCAGTAGAGAGTGAAGATCGGAGTTCGGGAGCTAAAAGGTCGAAGAAAGTCGATTTCGACCGTGAAAAAAAGGTTCGACCTTGTTTGATCCTCATTCGGAAGGAATTCGTTGGCTGTCCCTTTGGTAACCCCTGTGAATAGCAGAAAGAGTTGAACACTATTTTGTAAAGGGAAGGTCAGAGTCTTTAAGGCATTTCATTTTAATCTTCGTAAATTCTCCGGGAAAAGTATAGTTTCACTAGGAACCGCAACAACACGACCTGAAAGAGAATTTATATCGTCTAAAAAGTCTCTCCTTTAATGGACTGTAAGCATTTGGAACTTTTGCAGTACTACTTTGAAACCGTTTTTGCAACATCGCTTTAGAACTGTTTTCGCTTTATTCATTTTAGAACTGTTTAAGCTGCCGCACAGCAGCTGATTTCCGGTTATGTTAGTGGTTTGTTTACTTTTGGGGGATTGTTTTTCAGTATTTAGTAAAAGTTCTATTTGTTATAAAAACCCTGCCTCACTTATATTTATTGTTGCTGCATCCGTAATACTGTCCATGAACGGGACATTACTATACTGGTTCATCTTTGCCCCTTTTCCGTTTGCTGAAACCAACAATCAACTCTTTAGTTGCCAGTGACAAGAGTTTGTTTCATGGAACTATACAGCAAGGAAAGGGACCGTTCACCACACGTCATCCATGACGACAAATTTGCTGAACTGAGCCAGTCCGATTTGCCTGCATTGATACATATCTAAGCTTGAGTCCGATGGTACGTGCTCTCATCTTTTTGTATTGTATGCACAACAGCAGGAAAGAGATGGGAGAATAGCCGGGAGGGAGGATATTTAATTTGCCTGATTCGAAGAGCAGCAGGACATTTGGATATTATCAGTGGAAGGAGGCTGGTTTTGTGTTGACCTGGGCTTTTTTCATAGGTCTCTGACGATTCCATCTGATCTTAGGTAGGGTTGATCCCGTACCATGCTGTTGTGCATCTAGATAAGAGGTTTTTATAGGAAGTAAAACACAAAGTGAGGAAATTCTGACATTCATTTTCTAGATCTACTGAGACAAGAGTTTGCCAGACGAATAGAGAATGGATTCCGAGTTTAAATATGGAGGAAATATTAAAACATGCAATTGCAGTGCAGTTAATCTACGTTCAATCAAAGGACGATTGTGCCTCTTTATTCTGCAGTCTTTCCCTCATGGGTCCGACATGCACACTCCGGGTTAACCCTGACAATATATGTGCCTCACGTCCGATGTCAACGTCAGCGTCTGAGAAAAATCAAATATACCCTGTGGATGCTGTTTCAGAATCCTTGACTGTGCACACAACCAGCGGAACAAAGACAAGCTGCACGATAAATGAAAGTCATGGGATTCTGCTGAGAACTTAGTCCGTTGAAAAAATACACTGAAGGAAAATTGAATGAATTACTATATATTCTGTATGAGGATAGTAAATATAATTACATACCCCCACCAGGTGGGCCATGCCATCATCTCGCAACTAAATGGGGCAGACGATACAGAAACATCAATTCTCACACTATCCCCTTCAAGAACATTTAATTCCAGGTGACCCATATCTGGGAATTTAGGAAGTGGGCAACAAACGAGATGGAGAGAAAAGTTCAACTCAGATAAAGGATGGTGAAGTAGTGAAGTGAGTGAATACGTAATTAGAACAAGAAGCATTAATTGAAATACATGGAACGTGTTGCATTGTTTTAAGGCAAACCGAAGCAGGACTTCCACAGTAAATGCCAAAGGCAAACAGAGACTCTGGGATGCAGAAACAGTACACAGCTCCTTGGAAGTGGCGATACTGCGACGTAGGCTGGTAACGAAAGAGGCACATTTTCCATTATTTGATGTAAGACCAAGTTGCAGCTGTGTCAGATATGGCTGAGGCTGCAATGCGTTTGGACAGTAATTTGACTCGGCAGTCCAATTCTTCAGCCAAGGCCCAATGCAAGCGGGCGGCGTAAAGGTGCTGTGCTTTCCTCAATCTCGATAAGCGATGCATCTGTACGAGGGTTTCTTCTCTTTTGCTACTGCGTATGTCTAACAAATGGCATTTTTTTGTTTTGTTAAAAGTAGGAATGCTTCCTTGTTATGATAAGTGCTTTCTCTCGCTGGTTGTTTGGGGTAAAATTACTGCTAACGGGAATTGTATTCATCTATTAACCAATTCGGATAGAGTTCATTCTTATGTTGGATGTGTTAAGTTAGTAGTGTTGGCGGGCTTTTGGGGAGTCGGCGCGAGGGGTTGAGAGAGAGAGGGGACGCGATGCTTTAAGCTGGCGACGGAACCGACTCAGAGCGGGGGTTCGAGGCCAGGATTTTCGGCGAGGAGAGGAGACGAAGACAAGCCGCGGGTGCTTGATTGATCACTTCGGGTGATCCCCAATTACGAGGCGAGGAGGTCTGAGGGGATCGAATGGTGGTCAGAAGACTTCGTTAATTGAGCTCCAACGGTTGTGCACAAAGTGGTTTGCGCTTTGATATGTTTTGGAGCCTTTTCTTCATTTTATTTTCCTTTCTTATAAACTGTATCGTTATTAATCACTTAGTTCTAGTTATATCTATAAAGTCTAATCATTTAATCGCATATATTGTACTGTTATTTGATGGGGTGGGGTATCACACAGCATCCACACAAGCTGACAACCCAGTTTGGCGGGGCCAAGGCTGCTCCCTCTAGCCTGAAGTGAGTTGAACTAGCCGAAGGTGTGCCAGTCGGCTACACCTCGAAAAGAATGTTAAATACAATCACAAAGAAATAATAATTAAAGTGACACGTTAATATTCACGAGGGCAATTGTCAAATCTACTGCGCTGTCGATTCCGTGGTTCTGAAAATACAACTTTCCCTAAGCGCAGACATAGAGGCGTCAAAGACCTGTGCCCACTGGAACTCCCGGATGTGAGAATAGACCAAGATGTCCATCGCAGGAAACAAGAACGTCCTTCAGCACCATGCCCTTCCCAGTCCACAAGGTATTTGTCCTTACCATATACTGAGCGAGACTCAAGGAAGCACCGCAATGTTTCGACCGGGGTACCACCAACCAAGAGTGAATGACTGGCAAGTGGGATGACTGGGTACGGGGGAAGGGATAGTACCCGGCTTGAGCTGGGGTTCCTAGAATACTGGGTAAATTTTCAGTGATGTCAGTAACGTGGGAAGTGAACTGTGTTCAAAGATCCGACAATATGTCTTGAGGGAACCCGTGGAGCCCGAACACAGGTTGAACCATGGGTTTGGCAGTCTCATGAGCGGATGGGAGCTGAGGGAGGGAAATTAAGTAGCCAGCCTTTGGAAAGAGAATCATAACGACCTGAATGTGGTAGACCGTCAGACACTATGCCTTCAGGGCAGTCGTGAGGATGAAAACTTGTTGAATCACGACTGTGGCAGTTCACAAGCCGATGTGAGCTTAGGGAGGGCAATGAAGACGGCAGCCTTGGAAAATCAATCCACAAACAACAAAATGGCAGACCTATGGTGAATTCTGCTGACAGGTGGGACCAGAGGCAATCGAGCACTGGCATGTGGCATAGCAGACCCGCAGGACCCTGGCGAAACATCTTGTTACGAGTGCAGGTGGGACAGGACGATACAAACTGGGGCATATATGTCAATCAAATTTATCTCTTTATATACAACTTTGTACTTTATATACTCCTGGATTAGTTGCTTTCCGGGATATCCAGCTAGATGCGATTAGTGACCCCATTCCAGCACTTTGGAATGCACCGCAGGAGCAACAAACAGCCAGTTGGGAGTCCCGCACCCGGGATTTAGTCCGACTGTTGAGCTGTCCTTCCCTCTGACCCCATTCTCCAGATCACCGGAGCAGCAATCCATGAGAGAGGAAGAACAGGCTCTGGGTCGGCATTGTCTACATATCCATCGAAGTGCCGGAAAAGAGCGTCTGCCATGGAATTCTTGCAGCCGGGATGATAGGTGAGGATGAAATTAGACCGCGTGAAGTTGAGAGCTCTCCGGGCTCGACGAGAGTTGAGTCGTTTTGCATCCGGAACGTAGGAGAGGTTCTTCAGATCTGCCGAGATCAAGAACGAATGATCTGCGTTTTGTTCCCTTTGGTCGGAGTAGTCCCGACGGTGGTGAAGTGGTGAAGTGAGTTAAGGAAACTGTGTGTGTGTGTGTGTGTGTGTGTGTGTGTGTGTGTGTGTGTGTGTGTGTGTGTGTGTGTGTGTGTGTGTGTGTGTGTGTGTGTGTGTGTGTGTGTGTGTGTGTGTGTCTTCGTCTGTCTTTCTGTGTCTGTGTGCGATTGTTTCTGTCGCATGAAATTTCTATTGATACCTCACAGAAATGTTGTTACATTATGTTGAGACAAACCTGTCACACGGGGGCGACGGAGGAGAACCCAAGTGCAGGACGCAGGCACTGAAGTACTAGGGGCAGGACAGGAACAACTAAAGGATAGAACAAGATGGGGAGACCGTGGCGTGCGTGATGAATATGGCGTTCAACGTAATCCTAAGGTTCAGAGATAGTTCAGGCAAGGCAGGATCTTGGAGTTCATGGCAAGGGAGGATCTTAATGGCAGACAGGATCTTGGCTAGGCCAGAGGATGGTTCTATGGGACAAGGAATGCTGGGCGGATAGCCCCCTGGGCAGGTCGCAGGGCACCTGGGCAGGTTGCGGGGCACAGTTCATCGGAAGCAAAGGGTAGGAAAGGGACAGAGTCCTCTGGGCGGGTCGCATAACTCCTGGGCAGGGCCCGGCCTCACAGGCAGGAACACAGGAGCCTGGGCAAGTCGCGGGGCACCTGGGAAGGTTGCGGGGCACAGCCCGTCGGAAACGAGGGGAAGAAAAGGACAGAGTTCCCCGCCAGGCAACGGGAGTCCGGCCGGGCTTAGCCGAAGGAGGCAAAGGAGAGGAAGGGAGCTCGGTCCAGGGTGACTCCGAGACTGATTCACCGAACCAGTTGATTAAATGTGGGTACTCCAAGCCGGGGCAAACAGGACGAGCAGAACGAAACCGGGCGAACTGCGCAAGCAGGGCAAACATGATGAACTGGTCGGAACAGGATAAATAGGGCGACCAGCTCGAAACGGGATAGACAGGCGAACAGCGCGACCGGACGGAACAGCGGGACCAGCACGTACAAGACAAAACAGGACGACCACCCCCCCCCCCACCCCCGACAACTAGTCTCAGTCCCAGAGCCCTTTGTATACACTTACCAGCCGACAGGCATCAGGTGCCCCTCCTTAAGCCAAGATGATCCAATATAGGCTTAAGGGTAAAAGGAGTGACGGTACAAGACCCGGAGTCCATAGTCCGCGGACTGGATCAGGACCCGGTATGCGGGCTCAGGACCAGACCATAAAAAATCCGAAACTCTACTTCCAAATATCCTCCTTTTTTCAGGCTGAGACAACCGCTGAGAGAGGACAGCTCCAATACCGACATCGGATGCATGAGCTTCGACTATGAATTGTTGTGATGGGGCGGGGTGTTGCAGCACTGACGCAGTGGTGAAACTTCGCCCCAGTGGTCTGAACTTTAACACGGTCCTTTTGAACACTGATTGGGGTAAGTATATAGTCCAAACACGACATCTGGCATGTATAAAACTTGTATTTTTTTTCGGGTTTGGCGTTCAGCATATTTTTCAGGAGCCGTCTGAGAACACATTGGGAATGCTGGGCGTGTTCCTAATGTGTGTGGGAATGTCATCTAGGGATGTCATCTAAACATACAAACACAAACTAGTTCAGCATGTCCCTAAGCTCATTGCTAACTACTGCTGGAACACAGCGATTCGTTGGACAGACCAAACTTCATCAACAGGCGCACACAGTCGCTATTAGAGGTGTTGAAATCTACCTTCCATTCAACACTTTCTCTCATACCAACCAGATTGTAAGCATTACGCATATCAATTTTGGTAATTATTGTGACCCCCTGGAAATGTTCGAACGCAAACGCTAGCAGACGAAGAGGGTAAAGGCGAACAGTCACGTAGATCAGCAGTCGATAATCAATGCAGGGACGGAGCTTGCCTTCTTTCTTGAGCCCCAAAAAATACGCCTACTCCTGTCAGTGAGGTTGACAGACAGAGAAGCCTTTTCGCATTCCTCCATGGCTAGGACGAGAGAGGGAAAACTGCTGGCACTGGCGAGGACTAGTGCTATGTAGCAAGTCTATGGCACAGTTGTGTGGGCGGTGTGGAGTCAAAGAGGTGACTGGTATGCTCTTTTACTGGACGCTTGGAACATCCAGCCTGGAAATGTCCTGGATCGCCACAACAGATGCAGCAACCAGATCTATTCGTTTCTCCTGAGACAGGCGCACAGGGTCTACATGCATAGGCTCCTCCGTGTACTTGGTGCTTGGTGGAGAGAGATGGGGTGAGGTCGAGGAAAGGCTGTAATCAGACAGTGCATAGTAAACTTGAAACACTCAGGTATCCAGTCGTCAACTCACATAGCCTGATTATTCAGAACATGCAGACTATCCTTCTCGTCCTAGATAGTACTCTCGTGCCAGATCCCTGCGTTCAGTCCACGGTAGAAGGCAGTGCTGAGAAATATCTCATTCCAAACTGTCTCTTCTGAAAACGTGCAGAATTTGACAGTTCTTATCGTCTTTGCGCATGTCCAATGTCGCTGGGCAGTCTCCTGAACCTATTCAGGAAGGTTATAAACTGTTTTTAACTCTGCACCGAAATGTCAAAACGATTGGGCTGCAGGGAAGCCTTCCTTCAGTAACGCCCTGAACTTGCTGAGTGGAGCTCTACCTAGTACATTGACGATATGCGACAGTTCTCACGCATCATCAGCAGAACGACCAGGAAGAGTTTTGAATATCAGTTCCTATCGTATAATAAAATCCCTGCAGACATAGGGATCAATCAAATATCTGCCTGTTGGTGGAATACTCGGTTCTTGTAGGGCCGCGTGAATCTGTTGGGATCCGAAGGCAGCTGTCAGTTCTAATCCGGGAGCAGGAGAAGCAACATTCGTGGCTGAAATTGTTTGGGCAGCAGCAACGAAGGACCTGAGAGATGCTGGGAGTGGGTCTCAGGTGGTCAAGGGCTGCTAACTTGTGTTCGTGAGAGCGCTAATAGCTGTCAGCTAACCCTGACTGCCCACAATGTGCCAGAGAAGGGAAATCCCAGGAACCGTCTCCGAAAGTCGGCGGTAAGTTAATGAACAGTTGCGGCAACTGGGTTTGTTAGCACAAAATTATCTTCGTCATTGCCTCCGTAAATTCACTCAGAGCTGATTCAATTGCCTGTAGGTAATCCCCCATCTGACCAATAAATTTAGGTGTCAAGGTCAGCTGTATTTCTCTGCTGGAACAATAATTGTGTGTTTGAGACTTGCTCTCACTAAGTTCGGATATGGCCCAAGTACTGAGAGAGACACTGAAGCGGGTAGATAGTTCACGGACTTTAATTGGAAAAGAGTTCAGAGGGCAAGGAAAACAAAAAACGCTCGGCCGAACAGGGCTGTTATCTTAAATTCTCAAAACGAAAACCGAGCTAGCACTTTGGCTGAAAGGAATAACTAAATACAAAACGAATACCGCTCGTCTTCGAGTCTGATTAGACAGTCCAATTTCACATGCAAGACCGAAAGTAAGCAGGCTACGTAATTTTTCTGTGCATTCTTCAAGTCTCGTAAAGCGCCACGGCGAAAGGAATGACCTTAAGAGAGAAAGACACATGCTGGCAGAACTCAGCAGGCCAGACAGCATCTATGGGAGGAGGTAGTGCAGACGTTTCGGGTCGAAACCCTTCATCAGGAAGGTCTGAAGGCCCGAAACGTCATCTCTACCTCCTCACATAGATGCTGTCTGGCCTGCTGAGTTCTGCCAGCATGTTGTGCTTGTATTTATTTCCAGCATCTGCAGATTCAGTCGTGTTGCGTTAAGAGAGAAACGTGATGGATTTTGCGTTTCGAAGGCTCTACCAAAAGGAGGGCTGAGGGATTATCAGCTTGACATGATGAATAAAATCATTCATATCGAACTTCCACTCTAGCCTCTTTATCAATCAATCATTTTCCTTCATGCTCTACTGCTGGTGATAGTGATGGTTATGGTGAGGGCTTCGTCAGTCAGTGTCGACATTCGACGTTCCGTCCTAGCCGTATAGGAATGCAAGCCTTGGTCCTGCAACCTGCAACCTGCAGATAAAGCTGCTCCTATGTAGCAGGATTCCTCTCTGCACGCATCTAAAGAACTCTGAGAAATGGCGGAGGCCGATACAATTTGTTGGCATCAGCAGCGTCACACGACTTGCCAATCAGCAGCGTTGAATTCAACATGGAAATGCCTAAGGCACCCTTTCTCCAGATTTTTCCCTTGGCGTATACTCCCGAAGTCTTCCTCGTGAGAGGGTATTGTGGCAAGGCACCGCAGGTTTGAGATCAGAGTTTTCGCAGCGCTTAGGTACTGTGTCCACACTCCGCGCCCTTCACCCGCTATAACAACCTTCGAGATCCATGCTCTCATATCCTTCTGCAATTCTTAATCTTCAGTGCACTCAGTGGAAAAGTATCAGTCTCACATCTTCCTCTAAAATCAGCTGCACTGAATGATCGAAGAATTTCAATGCAGGGCCCTCCAGTGTTCTTAACTCTCAAGCAGATCCCGGCCAGAATATCCAGTGTCAAGTTACTTGGTATCAATGGACATCTACAAAATTCTGCTAAGCAACAAATCAGGATACAAAATGTATAATTTAAAATGGAGTGCATTTTTTGCATTACCTGAGCTGAATAACCCATAAACATTGAAGTATAGTTGACCTTGGAGCATCTTTTAACACCAGGAAACGTGTGCTGTTTAACGGGCCTCATGCTAACAGATAGTCGAGACAGTACAGATGCCATTGGTTCAACGGATCTTTCACTCTATCGAAATTTCCAGGACTGTAAAATAGCAGAATAGGCAACGGTGGGACCATTAATCCCAACACGAATCCTCTGTGGAGGTCAAATTAACTGTTATAGGTGAACAAAAATTTATTAAAATATAGTTGAATAAATTATATGAAGAGACCTCCTCAATGAACACAACCATCTGGTTCATCCTATCTTCTTGCAGCTCCCATGCAGCAGTCAGTACACAAATGTGATTTTACCAACCAACAGGTTCAGTGGCAGCCACTTCCCTTCCAATAATTATTTCCTGAACCATCGGCACATCCATCGTTCTGTAGTTGAACAGTGCAGTGACCACTTTCATCATCCTTTTCTAAAATAAATTATTTGTTTCTGTCGTTATATTCGAGCGCTCTCAAACTATATCCAATGTGCCTGTTCACTTTCCAATGCTTGAAGCATCATGTTCCAGTTTAGCTGACTACGAAAAGACTTACCAATTATGTACAACAGAGGAGATTGGGGAAGTGATAGATAGGACCTACAGTCACCGCAAGGTTGGAGGAAGTAGGTAACTGGGTGATTGTCAAGAGGAAAGAAGGGAAGTGAGCAGCCAGTGCAGGGTACCTATGTACCACTATTTTCAGTGCAGAGTAACCATGTACTCTAATCTCTCCATAATATTTACAGCATTTTAACAATGTTGACGGGAATAACCTTCCAGTGGGGAGTCGCAGCAACTGGGTCTCTGGCGCTCACTCCAGTTCTGTAGATCACAAAAGAAGTGTGGTGAAGGTTACTGTAGCGCCGCGAGCTGATGCTCTGTATATTTGGATACAACGTTGAGTTACCAACTGTTCATGATCTCGTTCCGTGCCGCTTGTCAAGGAGATCTGTTGGAAACGCTAGTTGCTAATTTATTTATCTCCAATAGATTTTTAGATAGATTTTTACATAGTGGGGACATCGTTAAGTAGATTTTTACCTAGTAGGGGAATTAAAGGTTATGGGGGAAAGGCAGGTAGATGGAGCTGATTTTACGGACAGATCAGCAATGCTCTTATTGAATAGCGGAGCAGGCTCGATGGGCCGGATGTCCTCCCCCTGTACTTATTTCTTCTGTTCTCATGTTCAATAATGTTTCTTTGGTTGGTAAGGTCGGATGATATTACAGAGTTTTAAATGCTTGCAACCATACTGGCAAAGCTATGGTTCTTCCTATGTTCCAGTGCCTCAAACATTTCGTTCTGGAAGTGTCTGCGCTGAAGACAGTTCGTCAGGTCACGTGCCTCAAGTTTGGTCGCCTCCTACAAATTACCTGCAAGAATCTTGAAAGCCCCCCGACTACTTTTATTTCCCATTAACACCCCGTTAAGACACATAACCACCCCTTTGGGGCGGTACCGGCCCGGTCGGGATCACTGAGATAATGCAAGCCTTTGGGGGCTGTGAGCATAATATAGAATTCACCTTGCAGTTTGAGAAGGAGAAGGAAAAGTTAAATCCATCACTATTTCTTTGGATTAAAGGGAATTTTCAAAGACCTGAGAGAGGCGCTGGCCAAAATTACTTGGAATTGAAAACTGGAGTCCGGTGGTGTAGTAGTCCTTGGAGATTCTTGGAGCAATTCGGAAGGTAGAGGATAAATACGTCGCAAAGCAGAGCAATTGTTCTAAAGTCAGTCTGAAGCCCCTATGGCTGGCACGGCAAGGCAAAGCCTACCTAAAGTCCCAAGAGCGAGTATTAGAATAAAATTAATGGGAAGTTAGAGCATTGCGATGCTTTTAAAAAGCAACCAAAGCAACTAAAATAAAAGCCTTGAAGAAGGACAAGATGGAATACGACGATAACGTAGTTAATAAGAATAAAATGCAAAGAAAGGACAGAGCTGACATCTGACCGCTGGAAATTATACTAAAGAAGTAGCAATGCGGTAAAAGGAAATAACTAGCCGAATATGTATTTTCCATCAATCTTCTCTGTGCAAGACACCAGATGTATGCCAAAGGTTGGAGAGTGTTAAGGAGCAGAAGCGAGTGAAATTGCCATTACTTGGAAGAATGTACTGGACAACGGGAAAGGGCTAAAGCTAGATACGTCATCTTGACCAAATGATCTACGCCGCAGGTTTCTGAAGAAGGTGGCTGTAATTCGGTGTTGGCATTAGTCATGATCTTTCAAGAATCAATAGATTATTGTGTGGTTCTGGAGCACTGAAAAATTACAAACGCTTCTCTGCTCAGGAAAGGAGAGAGGCAGGAGAAAGGAAATTACAGACCAGTTAGTCGGGCGTTAGTGTTTGGAAAGATGTTGCAGTCAATCGTTAATTATGTGATTTCCAGCTGCTGGGACGGCGTATTCAATGAAGAACGTTTGACGGATCTGAGTCTGTACTCGCAGGCATTCGGAAGACTGATGGGGTTTTCATTGAATCCCACGGAATGTTAAAAGGCCACGTTTGTGGAGATTTGGAGAGGACGTATAACATGCTGGGGTACTCTACAACCAATGAATACAGACTCGGAATAAAGTGACGTCCTTCTGGAGCAGAGGTGACTGGTAAAACTGTGGAATTCGTGGCCAAGTGGCGAGTAAACAAACAAACATACCATCTCATACATAAGTGTTTCGAGGCAGCTAAAGCGGGGAGAGTGAAGAATGAACGATGATAGCGCAATTAAGCTACAGACAGTATGCTGCTTTCTCTTTTGAGCAGCAAGGAGCATATAAAATTACTGGAGGCGAATGGAAATTCTATAATAACTTGGTATTTTGCAGAGCAGTTGCCTTACCAAACTGGGAAGCATTCAGATTGGAGGCTTTAAAAGGAATCAAAGGCAGAAATTATGGAGGTACTCTGGATTATTTTCCAATCACTCTGGGCCACAGAATTTGCAGCGAAAGTGAATTATTGATCCCATGATTAAGTAGGGAGGTTATGTTAATCCCGGTAATTACAGAGAAGTTAGTCTACATTCGGTCCAGTGACGATTATGCCTCAGTGCCTTTTCTTGAAATTCTGGAAATTCATCAATTCAAACGAGCAACAAAAATGTTGTACAAGGGTATTAACGCAGTGAAACTTTCGTATTAGAAGATATCATTCTTGTTCTGGATGTGTTCCACAGAGATATACTCTCTGGTAAAGTCCAAGCTGAAGTATGTTGCAACATCGCAACGCACTTCATCACAAGATTAAATTCTTTAGTAGATAACAGTGTCTCAATTCAGTTTCAAACGGCGAAGTAATAGACGACGCATTGAATACCTTCAGTATCAAGTTTTTTTTGAATTTCACTGTATTTTTCCTTTGTCGGATACACCAAGCACTGACAATGCACACCGCAAACAGACTTCCTCAAACAATTCTCTCTCTCTCCCTCTCTCTCTCGCTCTCTCTGTCTGTCTGTCTCTCTCTCTCTCACACACACACACAATCTGAGTATAACATTCACAGCAGACATCCTCAAAACACACATCCACCACATATCGCGCCAAAAAAATGATCATGCCATCGTCACACCTCGAAAGCACGTACATACACTATACCTGGCTGTGCTGGCGACAAATTCATTGGGAATTTTGAACAGACCTTTAACCTTCAACTAGAACAATAAATATTTAGAATATTGAGGGGTATGGATATTGTGCAAACCTAAGTTTAGACGGCCATTTTTAAAATTTATTTTTATAATTAATTTATTTGGTTCTTACAATTCCTTTTCCTTTGCTGTGCTGTGCTATGTTCAACACTCCTTAATTTCCACACAGGATTCTTACACATCATGCATTCAGAACATATACATACACACACATGTCTACAATCTGAAAACACGGACTCATACATCTTTTCACTTATACCACTCACAGTCACTGATAGTTACATTTTCTGCCCAGCTCTGTTGCAGCTAACCTGGCCGTGATTGTCGTAATGTTCTACAGACGTTGTGGTCTCTCTAGGTGTATCACCGTCTACCTGCTGTCGATGGCGGTGACGGATTTCCTGGTTATCATCACGGCCGTGATATTACTTCGCATTTTTCCCATGACTTACCCATCCAATGTCTTGACCATCATCCCGAGGTGCATTGTTAATGTTACTGCAGCTTACGCCGCAAGAGACTGCTCCGTCTGGGTGACGGTGATGTTCACATTTGATCGCTATGTGGCTATATGCTGCCGAAAATTCAAAACAAAATATTGCACCGAGCGAACAGCAATTGTGATGATCGCAACAGTGAGTGTCCTGAGCTGCTTAAAAATGCCTATTATGCTTTTATATATGAACCTGCACGTCAATTCGAACCCACAAAATGCATAATTAAGTCAGCATATTATACCTCAGCTGGCTGGTTAATATTTGACTGGGTGGACATCATTTTGACCCCTTTCCTGCCATTCGTTCTGATTTTACTGCTCAACCTGTTAACCATCAGAAACATTTTAAGGGCCATTAGACTTCGCAGAAGTCTCCAGTGCAGCGGGAACAGTGAGCGACAGAATGACACGGAGACAGACAGCCGCAGGAAGTCTATCGTCCTGCTCCTAAGTATCTCGAGTATTTTCATCCTCTTGTGGCTGCTGGTATTGATAAATATCCTCAACTTTCGAATTTCCGGCATCTCTTTCTTTTCAGGTTCCAATTTTAGTGAATTAAATTTCCCTCTGGAAGAAAGCGCATACGCGCTTCAGTTCCTGTGTTCCTGTGTGAACCCATTTATTTATGCAGGGACACAGATTAAGATCAGAGACGAGATAAAGCTGGGGCTGAAATATCCACAGTATTTCATTAATAAATTAAATAAGTTTTCTTTATGAACAAGAGAAAATCCGCAGATGCTGGAATTCCAAGCAGCACACACCAAATGTGGAGGTACTCAGCAGGCCAGGCACCATCTACGAAAAATGTACAGTCGATGTTTCGGGCCAAGGCAGTTCGACAAAACTGGGAGATCAGTTCTTTTTTGCAAGAATTTGTTATTTTCTGTTCTCTCATCTCGGCTACTCAAACAGGAAGTCAATGTCAACTTCATTGTCATTTCCACAAGTACATGTATTCACAGGTGTGACGAAAATCTTACTGGCAGCATTGCCTCAGTCATAAAGCATCAATGAAGCGGATTGCACAGCATAAATATAAATAATAAAGAACTGTTAATACGATACATAGTAAGAACAAATTAAAGTCCATTTTACTGATAAGTGGTTAAATTGTTCATTGTGCTTCAGAATTACCATCATGCGGATTTTGCCAACTGTTTCAAGAAAAATTCCTGTTCCTGAAATTGTGGAACATTTAACTTCTAATGAATGAATGATCTTTATTGTCATTATACGTAGATACAATGAAACTCTGGCTTCCACTCAGGCAATTAAATAAAGCGGTAGATGAAAACAAGACAGTAATAGAAAAACAGTATTAAATAGATAAGCTGCCGAAAATAAGTTGCAGCAGCACCAGAATATCACAGTAATGCACAAAGTGCCGTTGGTGCAAGCATTTGAGACATTGTGTGTGCATGTGTGTGCTCACAGCTTCAGTCATTGTTCTGTGGGAGTAGTGTGATGAAGGCCACAGCACTGGGATAGAAGCTATTCCACAGTCTATTTCTTCTGTCCTTTAGTGTCCTGAAACGTTTGCTAGACGGGAGCGGGTCAAACAGGGAGTGGCCGAGGTGTGTGGTGTTTCTGGTAATGCTGATTGCTTTCCTCCAGAGTCTGCTGTAATAGATGGTGTCCACTCCTGGGAGCTCCATCCTGACAATTCGCCAGGCGGCCTTCACCACGCGTTCCCGGTGTTGTCGCTACTAGACCACCTGCCCGATGGTAGCTGAGAGGTGATGGCATTGCTCGGATAGAGGGAATCTTTCATAATGTATGTTGCCTTCCAAAAGATACTTCTAATGGTGGTAAGTGTTATGCCCATGTTCATTGAGAAAAATTCACAACGCACTGCAAATTATTAAGTTCCAAATGCATCGCATTCTGCACCAGTCAATAGCAACTACTCAGGATACTTTCAACAGTACGTCTGTAGAAGTCAGTTCAGGAATTCGATCACAATAGGAACCCCTAAAGATAATAAGTTCCAAATGCACTCGCTTTTGTTGTACATTTATATGCGGGGCCAAGGACAGGTCACCCAGCATGTCGCAAATAAAATTAGAGATGCTGACTGTCCATGATCGGTGCATTAATCTAGACTGACTTATGTTCGCTCCAATTCCCTTTGCTGAAACCAACGATCAGCTCTTGAGTTTGACTACATCCATATCTAAGCTTGAGTCCGATGGTACGTGCTCTCATCTTTTTTGTATTGTCCGCACAACAGCAGGTAAGAGATGGGAGAAGAGCCGGGTGCAAGTATAGTTATTTTGCCTGATTCGAGGAACAGCAAAACATTTGGATGCAATCAATGGAGGAAGGTTGGTTTTGTGCTGACCTGGGCTTTCTCCATAGGTCGCTGACGATTCCATTTGGTCTTAGCTAGGGTTGCTCCCGTACCATGCTGTCGTGTATATAAATAAGAGATTTTTATAAGCAAAGCACAAAAGTGACGAAATTCTGTCATTTATTTTCCTGATCTTCTGGGACAAAAGGGTTTGCCAGATGAAAAGAGAACAGGTTCTGCGTTTAAATATGGAGGAAATGTTAAAACAAACCATTTCAGTGCAGTTAATCTGCATTCAGTCACAAGACCATTCTGCCTCTTTATTCCGCAAAGACGTTCCCCCATGATCCAGTACACCCGTTCAGGTTACTCAGGGCCAAAACATCGGCCTGAGGTCAGCGGACGAGAAGAATCACGCAATACCTATTAATGTTCTTTCAGAGTTCTTGACTCCGCGCTCAACCAGATGTCCAAAGTCAAGCTGTACGACAAATAAACCTCTGTGGAATTCTGCTGAAAAATTAGTCAGGATGACAAAAAAAAAGATACCGTAAAAGAAAACTGAACGAATTATAATATATTCTGTATTTTCTGTAAGAAGGCAGTATACATAAAAACATACCCCCACCATGTAGGCCAAGGCATCATTTCGCAACTACCTTCGTGTCGACGGTACGCAAACGTCAATTCCTGAACTATCCGCTTCACAAACACTTAGTTCCAGAGGACCGGTCTATGGGAATTTAGGGGAAATGGGCAACAATGCAGAGAAAAGCGCAAATCACAGAATGGATGTTGAAGTGGTAAAGTGAGTGAAGGAGACTGTGTGTGTGTGTGTGTGTTTAAGAGCGCACTCCACTGTCTGAGCGTTTGACTCGCATTGTTTCTAGTTTTTTCTAGGCCCCATCAGAGATAATACTCTGTTTCATGCCATGTTTCCTGAATTAATAGAATACTTAATTTGAACAAGAAGCTTCACTGAAATGCATGGAACGTGTTGCATTGTGTTAAGACAAACCGAACCAGGTCTCCACAGTAAATGTCAGTGTCCTGAGGAGAGTTGCAAACAGAGACTCCGGGATGTAGGTACTGTACACAGCTCTTTGAAAGTGGCAATACTGCGAGGCAGGCTTGTAAAAAGGGACACAGTTACATTTCTCTGTCAAAGTGCTTTGTATTTGATATAAGACCATATTACAGCTATGCAAGATGTTTCTAACGTTACAGTACGTTTGGAGAGTAAGTTGACTCAACAGCCGATTCTTCCGCCAAAGCCCAAGGGAAGCAGGCAGAGTAACGTTGCCGTGCTTTTATCCAGTCTCGAAGAGCGATACAACGAAAACAATGGAGTTAAATACAGTCACAGAGAAATAATAATTAAGCTAACACATCTATATTTACGAGGGTAATTGCGAAATTTACTGCGCTGCTGAAAACATGGTTCTGAGAGCACACCCCTCCCTCGGCGCAGACACTAAGGCACCAAAGACCTGTGCCCACTGGAACTTCCGCAAGATCGACAAGATGTCCATCGCAGAAAACACGAACATTCCTCAGGAGTATGCCCTTCCCAATCCACAAGGTACTGGACGTAACTACGTACACAGGGAGACGCCAAGACGCGCCGCAATGTATCGACCAGGGAATCACCTACCAAGAGGGGAAGATGGACGTGTGGGGTAACTGGAGCCAGGGGAGCGGTAATAAGTGGCCTGAGCGGGAATCATGGCATACTTGGTATACCTTCAGTGAAGCTGGTAGACGTCAGTACAGCGGGAAGTGTACACTGGTCCACGATCAGACACTATGTCGTGAGGTAACCCGTAGACCATGAACTCAAGTTGAACCATAAGTGTGGCTGTCTCACGAGTCGATGGGAACTTAGGGAGGGCAGTGAAGTAGGCAGCCTTTGGAAAGAGATTCATAAAGACCAGAATGTGGTAGACGATCAGACACTATGCCTTCAGGGCAGCCTTTGAGCCTGAACAGATGTTGAATCAGGACTGTTGCAGTTCACAAACCGACGGGAGGTTAGGGAGTGCAACGGAGTAGGCAGCCTTGCAACATCGATCCACGGACACAAAAATGGTAGTGTTTCCAGCAGCCGGGGGCAGTTCTGTGATGAAATCTACTGACAGGTGGGGCAAGGGGTTGTCCGGGCTCGACGAGGGTGGAGAGTCTTTGAATTCCGAATGTGGGAGAGGTTGATCTGATCAGTCCAGAAGAAGAAAGGATGTTCTGCCCCTTCAGCCACTGTCACAATTTATCCTTGACAGCCAGATGTACGGTCGATTTGAACACTGGAAGGTATAAGTATATAGTATAAAGACAGCATCTGGTCTGTATGGAAATCATATTCTTTCGGGTTTAGCGTACAGTTTAATTTCAGGAACCATCTGAGAACGTTCCGGACATGCTGAACGTGTTCCTAATGAGAGCGGGAATAGGTAAGGATATCATCTAAATACACAAACACAAACTCGTTCAACATTAGCACATTGCTAACCAAGGCTTTGAATGCAGAGAAGTCGTTAGCCAGACGGGAGTCATCACCAGGAACTCACGGTGGGCATTAGAGGTGCTGAAAGTGGTCTTACACTAATCTCCTTCTCTCATGCGAACCCGATTGCAAGAATTACGCAGATCAATTTTGGAAATTATTATTCCGCCCAAGAGATCTTCGAACATAGAGGCTAGAAGCCAAAGAGGATGAAGGTTATTCACAGTCATGCTGCTTAGCGGCCGATAACGGATGCAGGGACGAAGATTGCCTTCATTCTTGATCACAAAAGATATGCCTGTCCTGTTTGCGAGGTTGACCTACGGATAAACCCCATGGCCAATGCCTCCTTTTTGTAATCCTCCCTGGCCAGAACGAGAGAGAGAAAATGACTGGCCTCGAGGAGTCTTGTGCCAGGTGGGGAGTCTGTGGCGCAGTCGGATTGCCGGTGTGGGGGGCAGGGACATGGGCTTCCTTTTACTGAGGACCTCAAGAAGATCGACATATACAGCTGGAAACCCAGAGAGGTCCACACCCTTAGTTAACATAGAAGGGGCTTCACGGAACGGAGCTTCAGCTGGTCCCTCACCGGTAGACCAACAGAACAGAAACGAATCGGTTCCTGGTTTATGTCGGCATAACCAGGGTAGACAAAGTACCAGTGCCAGTTCAAGCGAATCAACCAGGTAGAAGAATTTTCATTAGAGGACAAGGAAAACAGTAAGCGCTAGGCCAGGCAGGGACGTTATCTTAAACTCTCAAAAGGAAAACCAAGCCAAAACTTTAGCTGAAAGGAATACCAAATATAAAACGGATACCGCTCGTCTTCAGCGTCGACAGATTCGACAGTCCAATCTCTCAAGTAAGACTGACCGCAAGCAAGCAGTCTAACGTTACTGTGCTTTGATCGTCTCGAAAAGCGTGACGACGTAAAGAATGGCGTTAAATACGCGAAATTGCCGATATTGCAGCACTGCTGAATCCGTGGCTGTGAGAGGAAAGACGGCAGACATCATTGACGAGATGTTACCATCATTGGAGGGGAAGACTGTTTAGGTTAGGCTATTTTCCGTGGAATAGTACAGCTTGAGGGATGACTAATGGGTGTTTTATAAAATAACCAGCGACAGTGACATTTTCACAAGCATGGGCGTGTACAAAAAAAGAGAGCATAGATTTAAAGCTTTAAGACGGATCTGAACGGCGGTTTTTGCAGAAAGAGAATGTTGTATGTATGGAATGAGCTGTCAGGGATGGTGGTAGAGGTAGGTATATATGGTATTTAAAACATACTTGCATGAGGTACATTGGCGGGATATCATCCAGATCCAGCAGGTGGCGCTAGCACATTCAGTCATCCTGATGAAAATGGGCGAGTTCGGCAGAATAACTTGTTTTCGAGCCGTGTGACTCTGACACTCCTGGTCATGATGGAGAAGGCACGTGAGTTGAACAGACATCTACATTCCAAGACAGATTTTCAATTTCGAAAGCTCCACCAAAAGGATGGCCAAGGGATTATCTGCTTAACATAATGAATAGAATCATTCATTTCAACCCTCCACACTATCCTCTTTATCCCTCACTCATGCTCTGCTGGTGGTGATGATGGTGATGATGAGGCCTTCGTCGGTCAGTGTCGACATTGGATGTTGCGTCCACGCTATATAGCTATACAAGCCTTGGCACTGCATTGTGCAGAGAAAGCTGTTCCCAAGTCGTAGGCTGCCACTCTCCACGCATCTAATGAACCCTGAAAAATGGCGGAGGCCGCTCCAGTTTGTTGGCATCAGCAGCGTCGCTCGATTTAACAGACAGCCTGGAGTTCATGGAACTGCCTTATGACCTCTTTCATTATCCTTTTCTAAAATACATCATTTCTTTCTGCCGTTATGTTTACATTCGAGCATGTTTCAAATTACAAACAATGTGTCTGTTCACCTTCCAATGCCTAAAGCATCATGCCCCAGTTACAGTGGCTACGAATAGAAGTCACCAATTCCATTCTCCAATTATGCACACCATATGAGACGGAGGAAGTGATAGATAGGAGCAGCAGTCAGCCCAAGATTGTAAGAGGTAGGTAACTGTGTGAATGTCAACAGGAAAGAAGGGAAATGAGCAGCCAGTGCAGAGTACCCAAGCACACTAATCTCTCCATAACATTTATAGCATTTCGAACAATATTAAGGGGAATGTCCTGCCAGTGGGGAATCGTAGTGACTGAGGTCTCTGGCACTGACTCTAGTGCAGTAGCTCACAAAGGAAGTGTGGTGAAGTTGAGTACAGCGGCGCGGCGTGATATTCTGTATATTTGTAGAGAAAGTAGAGAGGGTGTACTTGACTGGCAAACGACACAATTGCATGATCTTGTTCAATGCCGCGAGTCAAGTAGAACTGTTGGAAACACTAGTTCCACATAACCACTGGTTTGAGACGAGTTTGAGTCGCGTTGTGACGATGGGTGCTTACTTACTACACGTTTTTCCTGTGTTCCAGTGCCTCAACCCTTTTTTTCTGGAAGTCACTGCTCAGGTCACGTGCCTCAGGTTTTGATGCCCCCTACCTCCCCCGACAAAAATCTTGAACACCCCCGACTACTTCTGCTTCCCATTAACCCCGCCTTAAGACCCAAAACCGCCCTCTTGTGGTGGTACCGACCCCGTTCTGAATCACTGAAGTAATAGAACCCTTTGGAGGCAGTGAGCATGATATGGTAGAATTCACCCTGCAGTTTGAGAAGGAGAAGCTAATGTTAAATGCATCACAATTGCAGTGAAGTAAAGGGAATTTCAGAGGCATGAGAGAGGAGCTGGCTAAAATTGTTTGGAAGCTGGCTAAAATTGTTTGGAAGCGTAAACTAGTATGCATAGCGGTGCATAGCAATGGCTGGAGATTAGGGGAGCAATTCGGACGCTATAGGATAAATACATGCCAAGGAAGAATTGTTCTAAACTCAGGTTGACGCCACTGTACCTGACAAGAGAATCCAAAGCCTAACTAAAAGCCCAAGAGCGGGTATTAGAATAAAATTAGTGGGAAGACTGAACATTCCGAAGCTTTTAAAAATCAGCTAAAGGCAACTAAACAAAATAAAAGACATAAGGAAGAACAAGATGGAATCCGACAGTAACGTAGCTAATAATATTAAAGTGTAAGTAAAAGGAGAGAGTTGACATCAGACCGCTGGAAATGATGCTAAAGATGTAGCAGTGCTCTACAAGGAAATGGAGATGAGCTGAATACGTAACTTGCATCCGACTTCACTGTGCAAGACACTAGCAGTATGCCAGAAGTTGAAGAGTTTCAAGGGGCCGAGGCGAAAAATGTGAAGCTAGATATGTCACTTGACCAGATGTTCTACGCTGCAGAGTTCTGTAAAAGGTGGCTGAAAGTTTGTGTTGTAATTAGTCATGATCTTTCAAGAATCAATAGATTATAGCATGGTTCATGACCAAAAAAAATTGCAAACTCTTCTCAACTCAGAAAGGGAGAGAGTCAGAAGAAAGGAAGTTATAGCGCAGTTAATCGGGCCTTTTTTGTTAGGAAGGTGTTGGAGTGAATCGTTAATGATGTGGCTTCACGAAGACGGGTGAGGCTTATTAAATAAGGAACGTTTGACGGATCTGAGACTGTATTCACCGGCATTCTAAAGAATGATGGGGGATTTTATTGAAACCTATGGCATGTTTAGAGGCCTCGATAGTATAGAGTTGGAGAGGATGTAGCACATGCTGAGATAGTCTACGACCAAAACACACAGCCTCGAAATAGAGGGATGTCCGTTTGAACCGGAGATGAGCGGTAAATCTGTGGAATTCGTAGCCACGTGGCGATTAAACAATTAAACAATTTAGGCACAGTTAAGACGGATATTCACAGCTTCTTTATGAGACAGGTCATGAAGGGATAAGGAGGGACGGCAGCAGTCTGGAGCTGAGAGGAAAATGTATCAGCCACAATGAAATGGCGAGCAGACTCGATCAGCCAAAAGTCCTGTCTCTCTGCTCCTATATTTTATGGTTTTGTGGTTGTAGGTTTTAAGACCGTAATTACTTTTCCTGGATGAAATGGAAGCAGGGTTACACATTATACACAGCACATCATCAAAATAGAGTTTGGAATCTGCTGCCTGAAGTTGCGTGTTGCGAATTAATGCAATTAGCTTACAAAAACAATAATACTATGCCAATTTGCTCCCTGGTGACGTCAGTCAGGTATAAATATAGAAGCATTTGATTTGTACTACAAAGTTTGTATATGCTGAAAGCATTCAACAGCAATGCATGGTGTTTCACGCAGCTTGTGGTTGATCGTTTATTATTCCATCATTGCAACCATCGGCATTCCAGGTAAGGTTTTTGTATTGGTATCGATCTGGAAAATATTGTGAAAGGTTTTATACGCTGAAGCCTTGACCGATAAACAGTGCAAAATGTGGAATAATGTGGCCGTGTTCCTGGACAGCATACAACGGTGTTAGCGGAGGGGAAAAACCCGTTTCAGAATCCTGACGAGAGGGTCATCTGACTGCTGTGCTATCCCTCACCCCACATGATGCTATCAACTGAAATCTCCTCCACCGTATATATACAGAATTTTTCAGTCGCACCAAATCACCTCCAACTCCGAAGAAGGTAGAAATGCTGGCGAGCTTTGTTTGAGATTGGCTAAATTTTCTGATCTGTACTTCAGTCTATTGATTTTTTTCCTGAACTGGAATCTGCCCAGACCTTTCCCATACCACAGGCAATTGAAACCAAAGGATGAAGGTTTAGAGTTAAGGATAAGACATTTACAATGGCTCGGAGGAATATCATTTTCAGAGTTTCGTTTGAATCAAAAACTCACAACTTGAGAGGAAATTAGTGTTACATGCTCACAGTTCGATCACGGGACAGTGGGATGATGTAATGGTCTTGTGAGTGGGATGATGCAATTGTCTCTTGACCGTGGGGTGATTTTATGTCACGTGATGGCATGTTCCAAACCGCATTTAAACCAAGCCGCGGATTGTGACGCAGTTCTCATTTTTATTTTTGTGCAACGTTGATGTTGCACAGACAGACGGACAGACATACTTTATTGATCCCGAGTGAAATCGGGTTTCATTACAGCCGCACCAAGAATAGTGAAGAAATATAGCAATATAAGACCATAAATAATTAAACGATAATGTTAATCATGCCAAGTGGAAATAAGTCCAGGAGCAGCCTATTGGCTCAGGGTGTCTGACACTCCGAGGGAGGAGTTATAAAGTTTGATGGCCACGGGTAAGAATGGCTTCCTGTGCAGCTCAGTGCTCTATCTGGGTGGAATCAGTCTCTGGCTCAATGTACTCCTGTGCCTAATCAGTACATTATGGAATGGATGGGAGTCATTGTCCAAGATAGAATGCAACTTGGATAGTATCCTCTTTCAAGACACCACCGTCAGAGAGTCCAGTTCCAGCCCCACAAAATCAATGGCCATGGCCTTACGATTGAGTTTGTTGATTCTGTTGATGTCTGCTACCCTCAGCCTGCTGCCTCAGCACAGAGCCTATCGGAGTGTGAAGGTTCCACCTGTTTTGTTTGTTGCACGTTTATTTTCCCTTACAGTCCAGTATAGGAGAGTGAAGGCATTACCGGAGTTATCCGAGCTCAAAGCATTGTATAGAGTTAATGTCTTCAGCGTTTTGGGGAATGATAGACATTTGTGAATTTGTTCAGGAATTATGGCATGCACATTTGCGTTAAACACCTGCAAGGTCGCGATCATTTGTGCAGTAACCACTCTCCCGTCAAAAGTTCGTTTCCTTTTATTTCCTCGTGATTTCTTCGAATAAGTCATCTCCCGGCTGTAGGATCGGAAGATTCGTCATTACTTCGAAAGAATCGTTGTTTTGTGGAAGTCTCTCCTTAAAGACTGTATAAATCACATGGACTTTTGAATATATCACTTTAAGTCTGTGCTTGGATGAGAACTCGTTAAGAACAGTTTCTAAGATTGACTGTTGGTTAGACATTGCCGCATAACTGTTAACTTCTGGTTAAGTTAGTAGTTTGTTTTCTTTTCTAAGTTTAGAGCAGAGGTTAATAAGATATCGGAGTTTGTTTTAATCCCTGTCTCAGTTTCACATTCATTGGTGCTGCATTCATAACAATAGATGCAGAACTTCTCACAGCAGTTAAAGGTGGTAGTTAGGCAATTGAATCACAGTTTATCGAAGTCCACAGACCATGTTTGCAATTATAACCATATAACCATATAACAATCACAGCACGGAAACAGGCCATCTTGGCCCTCCTAGTCCGTGCCGAACCCTTAATCTCACCTAGTCCCCCCTACCCGCACTCAGCCCATCACCCTCTACTCCTTTCCTGTCCATATACCTATCCAATTTTACCTTAAATGACACAACTGAACTGGCCTCTACTACTTCTACAGGAAGCTCATTCCACACAGCTATCACTCTTTGAGTAAAGAAATACCCCCTCGTGTTTCCCTTAAACTTCTGCCCCCTAACTCTCAAATCTTCCCTACTCTCAATGGAAATAGCCTGTTCACGTTAACTCTATCTATCCCTCTCAAAATTTTAAATAACTCGATCAAATCCCATCTCAACCTTCTACGCTCCAATGAATAGAGACCTAACTTGTTCAACCTTTCTCTGTAACTTAATTGCTGAAACCCAGGTAACATCCGAGTAAATCGAATCTGCACTCTCTCTAATTTATTGATATCTTTCCTATAATTCGGTGACCAGAACTGCACACAATATTCCAAATTTGGTCTTACCAATGCCTTGTACAACTTTAGCATTACATCCCAACTTCTGTACTCAATGCTTTGATTTATAAAGGCCAGCGTTCCAAAAGCGCTCTTCGCCACCCTATCTACATGAGACTCCACTTTCAGGGAACTATGCACAGTTATTCCTAGATCTCTCTGTTCCTCTGCATTCCTCAATGCCCTACCATTTACTCTGTATGTTCTATTTGGATTATTCCTGCCAAAATGTAGAACCTCACACTTCTCAGCATTAAACTCCATCTGCCAACGTTCAGCGCATTCTTCTAACCGGCATAAATCTCCCTGCAAGCTTTGAAAATCCACCTCATTATCCACAACACCTCCTCTCTTAGTATCATCGGCATACTTACTAATCCAATTCACCACCCCATCATTGGGAATTGGGAATTGTGTACATCTATCCCTATTAGTTTGCATGGCCATCGTGGACTGAAGTGCAGGAGTTTTCATCTCCAGACGATTCTTAACAGCTGAGGTGCTATTGTAAATGAGTATATTTATTGGTCTGTGCAAAATATTAGAATTGATTTACACTTTTCACCTATAACAAGATTGAGTGAATGGTTTTTATTGCATATCGTACAAACATATCATATCATACGTAAGTGCCTCGTGGCAGCAAAACGGAGAGAGTGACGAATGAAGAATGAACGGCTATAGGCCGCGCAATGAAGGAACAGACGGTCCGAGGTCCTCTCTCCTGGTCAGGAAGAAGCAGACGGAATCAACGGACGGGAGTTGAAATTCTGTAATGACTTGGTATGTTACAGAACAGGTTCTGAACCAAGCTGTGAAACATTCAGAATGGAGGTTTTTAAAGGAAGCAAAGCTGAAATTGTGGATTATTTTCCAATTGTCCTTAGCCACACATTTTGCAAGACGAATGAAAGATTGATTCCATGTTTAAGTAAGGAGGTTAAGTTAAACAGTGTAATTGCAGACAAGTTAGTCTACATTCAGTCCCGTGACGATTGTGCCTCAATGGCTTTTCTTGAAATCTCAGCCATTCAAACTGGTAACAAAAGTGCGGTGCAAAGGTATTAACTCGGTGAAAGTTTCATTTTGGAAGCTATCGTTCTTGCTCTGGACCTGTTCCACAGAGATATTCTCTCTGGTAAAATCCAGCTGAAGTATTTTGCAACACCACAACGCCATCCATCACAACATAAAATTGTTTATAAGATAAAGTTTGTCGATTCAATATCAAGCGTCAAAGTACGAGAAGTCACATTGAAAACCTTCAGCATAAGGTTTTATGTGAATTTCACTGTTTGATTCCTTTCCTAGACAAACCAAGCATGCAAACTGCACACCACAAACAAGCATCCACAACAGGAATCCCCTTCACGCCAGAGATCACTAAAACACTCATTAACCAGATATCATTCTACGAAAAAAAAATGATCATCCCATTCTCACAACACGTAAGCATGTACATATATTAACCCGACTACCTCTTGGTGCTGGAGACAAATACATTGCGGGCATTGAACAGGCCTTTAGCCAGTCAAATAAATATGAAGAATATTTTGGGATATAGATATCGTGCAGTCATTGGTAAAAGTTTAGACGACAATTTTTTATTAATTTATTTGGTTCGAAAAAATCTTCTGGACAGAACGGCCGGTTCCTCTGCTATCCTGTTCTGTGTTCAACACTCCGCTATTCCCACACAGAAAACTCACACACGCACACCAAACTCGCGCGCTCATTATTATAAAATCATGCATTCAAAACTTACGCACACACGCCTGCAATCCCGAAATCCAAACTCATACATATTCTTCCATTGTTCGTATTCACATACATATTCTCACTGGTGCCATTTACAATCACTGATATTCGCTTCTTCTGTCCTCCTCTTTGCAGCCAACTTGGCCGTGATGGGAGTGATGTTCCGCAGACGTTGTGGTCTCTCGAGATGCATCACCGTCTACCTGCTGTCGATGGCGGTGACGGATTTCCTGGTTATTATCACTGCCGTGATATTACTCCGCATTGTTCCCATGATTTACCCGTCCAATCTTTTGACATTCATGCCAGGTTGCATTGTGAATGTCGCGGTAGCGTACGCCGTAAGAGACTGCTCCGTCTGGGTGACGGTGATGTTCACCTTTGATCGATATGTCGCTATCTGCTGCCAAAAATTGAAAACTATATACTGCACCGAGCGAACGGCAATCGTGACGGTGGGAACAGTGGTGAAACGTCGCTTTAACACTGTAAATGCTTGGTCGACACCATCTGCCCAGTGCAATCCTGACGAGGTATGTGTGGTGACATTAATGGGTTTCGTGATAAGGACTAAATTCCGAATAAAGTGTCGATACAAGTTCGTAAACCCTATAAACCCTCGCATCCGTCTGACTGCAGATAGTCTGGGCCATTCTGTAACTGTCTGAACTTTACTAGGCTCCATTTGAACACTGGATAGGGTAAGAATATAGCCCGAAAACGACATCTGCTCTTTTTGGATTTCATACTGTTTCGGGCTTGGCGTACAGAATATTTTTCAGCAGCCGTCCGAGAAATTTCCTAACATGCTGGACGTGTTCAGGATGAGAGCAGGAATAGATAGGGATGTTATCTAAATACAAAAACACAAACTAGTTCAACATATATATCGGCACATTGCTAACTGAGGCCGGGAATACAGCGAGGGAGTTCGCCAGAACAGAAGTCATCACTAGGTATGCACAGTGGCCATTAGTAGTGTTGAGAGCTGTCTTCCACTCATGCCTTTCCCTCGTGTGAACCAGAAGGTAAGAATTGCACAGATCAATTTTCGAAAATATGGTTGCTCTCTGGAGATGTTCGATCGCAGACGCTGGCAGCCGAAGAGGGCGGCCGTTCTTCACATTGATGTTGTTCAGGGGCCGATAATCGATCCAGGCACCGAGCTTGCCTTCTTTCTTTATCTCAAAAAAGAAGCCCGCTCCTGTTTGCGAGGATTACTGCCGGATAAACCCATGGCCAATGCCGTATTTTTGTATTCTTCCATGGCCACTGTTTCAGAACGAAAGAGGGAAAAGAATCGGCCCACAAAGAACTAGGGACAGGGAGGTGATGTACCGCACAGTCGTGTGGTCTGTCTGCGGGCAGGGAGCTGGCTTCATTTACTGAGGATCTCAAGAAATCAGCATATACAACTGGAATCCCAGAGAGATCTACATCCTTAGCCGACACAGAAGGTGTTTCATGGAACGGAGTTTGAGTTCGACTGGAGAGCTAGCAAGTATGCCGGACCCCACCACATGGCAGCTGTGAGCATGACACACGTAGGAGAAGCTGACTGAAGAGAGAGCCGATTAACCATGTCTCCCGTCCGTGCTCACGGGTAATCTCTTTTACTGGACGCCTGGGACATTCCGCCCGGTTATGACGTGGATAGTCCCAATAGAGGCAAGGACCGATTTTATTGTGCGTTCCACCAGAGACTGGCGCATGCGCCATACTTACTTATGCTCCTCGTGGACTGGGTCTGGGTGGTGAGGGAGAAGGTGAGGGCGAGGAAAGGCGTTGATCAGAGGGAAAACCTTAAAACTTCTTTACCCTGTGCCTCTCAGTCACCTCAAATACCAGATTAATCAGGTCATCCAAAATATCCTGCTCGTCCCAGGCAGTGACCCGTTCCGGATCCCTGCGTTCAGTGCAAGCTGGAAGGTAGTGATGAAAGATCTCTCATTCCAACCCTGTCTCTACTGCAAGCATGTCGATCTTCTCAGCATCTGCTCTGAACGTCTCTCTGCCTTTGCGCATGTTCAAGAGTCGGTGGGCAGCCTCTGAACCGCGTTCTGGAAGGACCAAAACCCTTCTTAACAAAGAAATGTCCAAACGATTAGACGCCGGGGTATCCCAGGTCCCGTAAAGTACCCAACAGGCTGACTGGACGTTAACATAGGATATTGGCCGTTGATGCGTTTTGGGCATCATGCGTGCACCACGATATACAGAAAAGGTGCTAGCATGTGTAATACATTGTTTTATTGATAAAAGGCAAAGAATGTTAATAAAGAGTGCCTTTTCAGGTAAGCTGCCGATGACTCGTGGTGTTCCATTGCGTCTGTGTTACGACCGCTGCACATTACGTTATATGTCAATGATTTGGGTGAAGAAATTTATAGGTAGTAATCAGTCTTTCGGACGATACAGAGATAGCTGCGGGGGGGCACGTACTACTCAGGAAACAGAGAGGCGACAAAACGACTTAAACAAATTACCAGAATAGCCAAACAAGTAGCAGATGAAACACATAGTCGAAATCAAAACTCTGAGGTGGAAATAGAATTATGCGTATTCATACAAGATTCCCTAAGGGGCTATTTTCAGGTTTATTTAGTAGTCCAGAATACAAATGCAGTGCTAACATTCATGTCGAGGATTCCTTTATAAAACCAACGATGTATTGTTAAGGCTTTATCATGCACTCTGAAGGCCCCTTTTGGAATTTTCTGAGAGGTTTTGAGCCCCTTATCTACGATATGATTCACTGACTTTGGGGAGGGTTCAAATGAGGTCCAGAAAATGATTCGGAAATGGCGGATTTATAATATGACAAACGTTTGATAGCTCTGGATTTGTACTCACTGGAATTCAGAAAAATGAAGGGGGATCTCATTGAAACCTATGGAGTATTGAAAGGCCTCGTTAGCGTAGATTTAGAGCGTCCGTTTGCTATGCTGTTGTAATGTACCACTTGACGACTCAGTCATACAAAAAGAGAAAAAAGAAAAGAGTGGTAAATCTATGGAATTCATAGCCACAGGCGATTATGCTGTCCAAATCATTGAGTATATTTAAAGCGGATGCTGATAGATTCTTCTTTAGTCAAGGCATGAAGGTTTAACCCTTACAAATTGTTCATATTCTATATCTTCACAGCATGGTCTCTGTCACTTTGAGTCGGGCCAGAATCCCCTCATAACAAGTGTAGATTGCAAAATTTTGAACTACAGATCTATTTAGAAAGTATAAATAGCCTATCTGATTAATGTTCCATAAATAGATATAAAATCCATTTCAAAAGAGACGGGACAAATTTTACCCGGAACAGCCTCAATATACAAACAATTGTAGCACCTCTACAAAAGTATATTTGTAAATATTTTCATTTTGAACATTTTGGGTCACTTTAGGAAAAGTCATCAAATTAAGGCTGAAAATGCCTTTAGGGTGTTTTTACTGCTGTCAAATGTCAGAAAGGGTCAAATTTGACCCGAGCAGTATGTAAGGTTTACGGGGAGAATGCAGGACTTTGGGGCTTAGGGAGAAATGATCAGCCATGATAAACTAGCGGAGTAGACACGATTTGCTAAATGCGCTATTTCTGCTCCGATGTATATTATGTTCTTATGGACTTAGGCTCTTAAAACCGGATTTACAAATGTACTTTTTTCTGGTTGAAATGAAAGCAGGACTACATTATACCCAATTCTTTATCAAAACATTTATTGGATTCAGCTGCTTTATGTTGCTTATTCCGAATTAATGCAATTAGCAAACAAAAAAAAAATCATTCTTTCTAGTATGCTCCCTGGTGACGTAACCCGTGTATAAATATAACAGTATCTGAATGCTTAGCATGGTTCTGTGTGCCGAAATCATTCAACAGCAATGCATGCTGTTTCCAGTAGCTTGGGTTTGATTATTTATTATTCCATCATTGCAACCATCGGCTTTCCATGTAAAGTATATGTGTTCGTTATCTATCCGCACAATATTGTGAAATGTTGTATACTTCGCTGCCTTTACCGGTATAGTTGTTCTCTGTCAAATGCAACATTGCATAAACAGTGCAAGAAGTGGAATAATGAAGCCGTGTTCACGGACTGTACAGTAGGCTGATGGCAGAGTGGAAGAAACTTTCAGAACCACGGCAAGTGGGTCCTATGGCTGCTGTTTCTCCCCACACCCAACTCCCCCGATATAATGACAGGCGATCAGTATAGTATACATCACTGAGGATCCTCACAATGTCCTGAACGGTGAAGATCCTTACAGATGAATGCGTCACCAGCTTTTTAAGATAACCTCGATTCTGGTTTTGCTCATGATGGAACTAACGCTCCATAAAAGCTGTTTCAGAAATTCGATTCCTACGCGTAGTGCAAACAACTGGAATCCTCTCCACCGTATATTTATAGAAATTTAGAGTCACACATTATCTTCTCCAACTCCTGAGAAAGTGGAAACGCTGTGCTCATTTATTTGTGATCGGCTCAATTTTCTGGGCTGAAGTTCAATCAGTTGTTGTTTCTCAGGAACTCTTCGCTGCCTTTTCCTTTCCCATACCACAAGCACTTGAAACCAATAGGTGTAGAGTCAAAGATAAGACATTTACAATGGCTCCGAATAATATCATTTTCAGAGTGGTTGGTCGGTTCCTACAACACACTACTTGAGAGCATAATAGAAACAGAACCTCTCACAACAGTTAAAGGTAGGTACTTAGCCATTCGAATCGCAAGATATCGAAGCCTACCGACCATGTTGGCAATTGGGAATAGTGTAGATGTATCCCTATTAGTTGGAGAAACACACACAAAATGCTGGGGGAACTCAGTGGTCCAGGCACCACCAATGGAAAAAAATAGTCGTCGTTTAGTGTCGAAACCCTTCGACAGGACTGACAAGGACTCGGCAAGTCATCTCATTGCTTTCCGCCCGAAAAGTCGACTGTACTATTTTCCGTAGGAGCTGTCTGGACTACTGAGTTCCTCCATCATTTTGTGTATGTTGCTGGATTTCCTGCATCTAAAGATTCTCTCCTGTTTCCCTAATAGCTGGCATGGCCATTGTGGCCTGAAATGAAGACATCTTCAATTCCTGACGATTCTCAACAATTGAGGTGCTATTGCAAATGAACAATTTTATTGATCTGTATAATATATTGGTACCATTTTTAACTGTAACGAAATAGAATTATAGAACACTACAGCACAGAGAACAGACCATTTGGCCCTTCTAGTCTGTGCCGAAACTTTATGCCGTTAGTCCCACTGACCTGCACCCAGTCTATAACACTGCAGACTTCTCCCCTCCCTGTATCTGTCCAATCTGCCATAAAACGTAAAAGTGAGCTCACATTTACAAGGTCAGATGGCAGCTCGCTCCAAACTCCAAAAACCCTCTGAAAGAAGAAGACGTTTCACTTAATATTCCCCCTGAACCTTCCTCCTTTCAACCTAAAGTCATGTCCTCCTGTATTTACAGTGTCATGCAAAAGTTTGTACACCCCCGGTCAAAATTCCTGTTACTGTGAATAGCTAAGCGAGTAAAGGGTAACCTGATTTCCAAAAGGCATAAAGTTAAAAATGACAGATTTCTTTAATATTTTAAACAAGATTACTTTTATGTTTCCATCCTCTACAGTTTCAAAATAACCAAAAAGGAAAAGGGCCCAAGTAAAGATTTGGGCACCCTGCATGGTCAGTACTTAGTAACACCCACTTTAGCAAGTATCAGAGCTTGTAAACGTTTTCTGTAGCCAGCTAAGAGTCTTTCAATTCTTGTTTGGGGAATTTTTGTCCATTCTTCCTTGCAAATGGCTGCTAGTTCTGTGAGACTCTTGTGCCGTCTTGCATGCACTGTTCTTTTGAGGTCTATCCACAGACTTTCGATGATGTTTAGGTCAGAGGACTCTGAGGGCCATGGCAAAACTTTCAGCTTGCGCCTTTTGAGGTATTCCATTGTGGATTTTGTGGTGTGTTTAGTATCATTATCCTGTTGTAGAAGCCATCCTCTTTTCATCTTCGGCTTTTTTACAGGCGGTGTAATTCTTGCTTCCAAAATTTGCTGATATTTCATTGAATTCATTCTTCCCTCCTCCAGTAAAATGTTCCCCGTGCCATTGGCTACAACACAAGCTCGAAGCATGATTGAACCACCCCCGTGCTTAACAGATGGAGAGGTGTTATATTCATGAAATTCTGCAATGTCTTTTCTCCAAAAATACTTTTGCACATTGTGGCCAAAAACTTCCATTTTAACTTCATCAGTCCACAGGACTCATTTCCAAAATGCATCAGGAATGTTTAAATGTTCTTTCGCTAACTTCTGACGCTGAATGTTGGCAATGCATGCAAGACGCCCCAAGAATCGCACAGAACTACAAGCCTTTTGCAAGGAGGAATGGGCGAGAATCCCCCAAACGAGAATCGAAAGACTCTTATCTGGCTACAGAAAGCGTTCACAAGCTGTAATACTTGCCAAAGGCAAAGGAGTATTGACCATGCAGGGTGCCCAATCTTTTGTTTCAGACCTTTTTCCTGTTTTGTTATTTTGAAACTGTAAAAGAAGTACATTAAAAAAGAAGTAATCTTGCTTAAAACATTAAAGAAATGTGTCATCTTTAATCTTATGACTTTTGGAAATCAGGTCAACCTTTACTCGCTTTGTTATTCACAGTAACAGAAATTTTTACCAGGAGTGCCGAAACTTTTACATGCCACAGTATCTCTCCCAATCTAAGTGCAAACAGCTGATTCGCAATTACGCTGTCTATACACCTCATAACTTTGCAAACCTCGATCAGATCTCCTTGATTCTCCTACTCTCCAAAGTATAAAGTCATAACCTGTTCAATCTTTCCCTGTAACTTAAGTCCTGAAGAACCGGCAGCATCCCAGTAAATCTTCTCTGCACTCTATCAATCTTACTGATATTGTTCCTATAGTTAGGTGGCCAGAACTGTACACAATACTCTAAATTTGGCTGCATCACCGATGTCTTGTACAACCTCACCATAACATCACAACTCCAAAACTCAATACTTTGATTTATGAAAGCCAGGTTGCCAAAATATATAGATAGAGTGAATATACAGGTAGAGTGTCCAATTTTTGTTGCGTACCACACAGATATACGAATGCATACATAAAGGCATAGAGGCAGCAAAAGGGGGAAAGAAGACATAATGTACTGTCCCAGTTAGTGCAATAAACGTATGATGGCTTTTCTCCTGAGCAGCAGGAAGTGGAATGCAATTTCTATACGGACTTGGTCTTTCGCTAAGCATTTGCCGTACCAACCTGTGAAGCATCCAGAATGGAGATGTTCAAATGAAGCAAAGGCAAAAACTGTGGAGCTACTATTGATAATTCTCCGATCACTCTGGGCCACAGAGCTTTAGTACATAGAAACATGGAAAACCTACAGCGCAATACAGACCCTTCGGCCCATTAAGCTGTGCCGAACATTTCCTTACCTTAAAAAATACCTTGTGTAATACATCGCCCTTTGTTTTTCAAAGCATACCTGTCCAGGAGTATCTTAAAAGACCCTATCATATCCGCCTCCACCACCATGGCTGGCAGTCCATTCCACGCACTCATCACTCTATGCGTAAAAACCTTACCCAGAGAAGAATGAACCCAGAGAGTAGGAAGAATAAAGCATTGATTTCATATTTAAGTGCGGAGATAATAATTAAAAATGCGATTGCCAAAAAGTTAAGTCCTATGTCTGTGTTCAGTCTATGTTCAGTCCTATGTCGACAGTACCTTTCCTTAACGTTCTGGAAAATCTCAGCCATTCAAATAGGTAACAAAAGACTTTACAAGGGTATTAACAGTGAAAATTTCATATAGGGATCAGAATATATCATTCTTATTCTGGATGTGTTCTACTGAGACATATTCTCTGGTAACATCTGACCTGAGGTACATAGCAATATCACAACGTAGTTCATTATAAGACATAATTCTTTCGGAGATGTAAGTTTCTCAACTCGTTTTCGAGCACCAAAGTAATCGAAGTCGCGATAAATAACTTCATAGTATTTTTTCAGACACAGCAAGCACGCAAGATGCTCAGCGGAAACATACATCCCCGAACAATTGTCAGAAAAAAATCGCGCACGCACACATGCGTGTTCACTGACAGCGCTCAAATTATATAACACACACACACACACACACACACACACACACACACACACACACACACACACACAAACACGCTCAGAGTATCTAATATTCATGCCAGACATCCTCAAAACACATACCCACCTCATCTCACAACACAAAAAAATCCCATGTCATTATTACACTATGCAAGCAAGCACGTATATTAAACCGAATGGCTGGTGGTGCTGGAGACAGATACATTGGGGACATTTAAGAGACATTTGCCCAGGCAAATGAATATGAACAATATTGAGAGATATGCATATTGTGCAAACATAGCGGATTACTTGTTTGCCATTGTTTTATCAACTTTTTTCATTCCGCACAATGTTGTGGGCCAAAGGTCCTGTTGCTTTGCTGTTTTCTTCTACGGTCAACACAACGCTCCCAATCATGTGCAGTCTATTCCCAAACAAGAAATTCACAGTTGGACCACAGACGCGCCTACATTATTATAACATAACGCAAACAAAACGCGCACACGCTTATGTTCTCACAATACAGACCTATGCATATTGTCACTCATACCACAGACAATAACTGATACACGCGCTCTCTGCCTTGCACTATTGTAGACAACCTGGCCGTGATTGGGGTGATGTTCCGCAGACGCTGTGGTCTCTCCAGATGTATCACCGTCTACCTGCTGTCCATGGCGGTGACGGATTTCCTGGTTATTATCACGACCGTGATCTTACTCCGGATTATTCCCATGAATTACCCGTCCAATCTCTTGACCATCATCCCGGGCTGCATTGTGAATGTTACCATAGCCTACGCCGTAAGGGACTGCTCCGTCTGGGTGACCGTGATGTTCACCTTTGATGGCTTTGTCGCTATCTGCTGCCAAAAATTAAAAACGCAATACTGCACTGAGCGAACGGCAAACGTGACGATCGGAACAATGAGTGTGCTGAGCTGCTTAAAGAATGCTTATAATGCTTTTATATATATCAACCAGCACATGAATACGAACCCACACGGTGCTAAATTAAGTCCACATATTATACCTCAGCGGTTTATATAATATATGACTGGGTGGCTATCATTTTAACGACTTTTCTGCCATTCGTTCTAATTTTACTCTTCAACTTGTTAACCATCAGAAACATCTTAAGAGCCATTAGAATTCGCAGGAGACTCCAAGGCGGCGGAACCATTGGGAGACAGAATGACACGGAGATAGACAGTCGCAGGAAATCTATCGTCCTGCATCGAAGTATTTCTGCTATCTTCACCTTCTTGTGGTTGCTGGTACTGATAAATTTCCTCTACGTTTGCTTTACCGGCATCTCTTTTTTTTCAGGTTCCAATTTTAGTGAATCGAATTTCCCTCTGGTAGAAAGCGGATACGCGCTTCAGTTCCTGTGTTCCTGCGTGAATCCATTTATTTATGCAGGGACACAGAGTAAGGTCAGAGACGAGATAATGTTGGGGCTGAAATATCCATTGAATCTAATCAATAAATTACTGATATAAGTTTGGTTTATAAACAATTGAAATTCTGCCGGTACTAGAAATCCAAACATAACACAGAAAATACAGGAGGAACTTAGTACGCCAGGCAGCATTAATGGAAAAACGTATAGATTTTCTGCTCTATAATCTCAGCTACTCCAACATGAAGTGAAGGTCAAGTCCATTGAAATTTGTGCAGGTGCTTCCATCCAGACCTGCACCATCAACTCAGTCACAGAGCATCAAAGAAGCAGCTTGCACACAACAAACATAAATAAGAAGAAATTTTGTACCATACAATCTTGTCGATTATGCTTCTAGATGCAATGCCCGGGTTCATATTTTTACAGATTTGATGCTGTATGTATTTGATTTTGGCAATTATGTAAGTGCAGCTTCTCTTCATGTGCTCCGTTTTCTGCCTCTTTGGTTAATGTTGCAGACAAGGGATGATATGGACTGACTGCCATTCAATTAGCCTGAGGTTTTCTTGGTGGGGGACAATAATGTTGATCTTGTTTATTTTTTTTGTTCGGTGGGAAATGAAGAGCGAAGACGCTGGACATCCGGTGGAAGACCCATTTGTTCGAAATGAATCGCGAGCGACGTTCGGCAGGTGATGGGGAAGTTCACGCTGACGACGGCACAGCTCCTGAGTGCCAGAGAACTTCAAGCTGAGCTCAAACACGTGCACCATTGACCTTTTAATTAGAAAGGGCCCTTTTCTACTTGTTATCCTTTAATAACATTTTTGTTAAGATTTATAAATATATTTTCTTTAATCGGAGGTAGAGGACTGTTATTTCGTGTCACTTGGGCCAGTGGAACTTTAGACTTCTAGACACACCTCCAACGGTAGCTGCGAGATGAATGCATGGCCAGATTAGAGGGAATATTTCATTTGGTATGTTACTTTCCTGAAACAAGGTCTCCTGTCGTTGCCACTAACGGTGATGAGCGTCATGCCTCTGTTTATTGAGCAGAATTCCCAACGTGCCACAGATTCTAACGTTCCAAATGCGTCGCAATTGCCGTGCAAGACGATAGCAACCACTGAGGATGCTTTCAACAGTATATCTGCAGAAGTCAGTTCAGGAGTTTGATAACAATACGAACTTCCGAAGAAAGTACAGGTACGTCTGTACTCTCTTTCGTATTCAATTTATATGCTGCTTTAGGACGAATTATGCAAAAGTCATAAACATAGTTAAAGCTACTGACTCTCCATGATCGGTGCATTAATGTAGACTGGCTCATGTTCGCTACATTTTTCTTTGCTGAAACTAACAATCAATTCCAGTTTAGTTGACATTGAGCAAGAGGTTGCTTCATGCAGCTGTACTGCAAGAAAGGAGAATCTTCAACATCTATCATTTGTGACGATAGATTTGTTGAGCCAGCTATCCCGATTTGCCTACCGTGTTCCAAATCTGAGCTTGAGTTCGATGGTAGGTGCTCTCATTTTTTTTGTATTGTCCTGACAACAGCAGGAATGGATGGGAGAACTTCCGGGTGGGAGCATACACATTGTGCCTGCTTAGTGGAACAGCAGGACCTTTGGATGTAATCAATAGAGGGAGGCTGGTTTTGCGATGGCCTGAGCCTTTTTCCATAGGTCTCTGATGAATCAATCTGGTCTTAGGTAGGGCTGTTCCCGTACCAAGCTATCGTGCTTCCAGATAAAGTTTGTTCAAGGAAACAAGGCACAAAACTGAGGAAATTCTAACATTCAATTCCCTGATCTTCGTTGACACAATGGTTTGCAAGACGAACGAAGAATTGATTCTGTGTTTTAATGTGCAAGAAATGTTAAAACATACAATTGCAGTGTCGTTAATCTAGTCACAGATTGTTTGTGCCTCTTTATTCGGCAAGGAGTTTCTCTCATGGTCCCAGTTTACTCAAAAGTAAAACATCTGCTTCACTTCCGACGTCAACATCAGCGGCCGAGAAAAAAATAAACAATCCCTATGAACGCTGTTTCAGAGTTCTTTGCTCCCCACTTTGCGAGAGGTAAAAAGTCCAGCTAGAAGACTTATGATTCTCCATGGAAATCTGCTGAGGAATTAATCAGGATGAAAAAATAAATTTCGGGACTAAAAGGTGGAGGTTATTTGATGGTTGGAAACATCTCTTTGCAGAGGCTGATTATCCAGGACACTGAAATACGTGAGGATGTAAAAGTATCCGTTTTAAGTAATGCAAAATACATTTAAGAGAAACTGAATGAATTATAATATATTCCGTATAAGCACAATATATATAATCAAATAAACCCACAACCTGAGCCATGCCGTCATCTCGCTGCTACCATCGGGTCGACGGTACAGAACCATCAATTCTCACACCATCCGATTCAAGAATATTTAATTCTCAAGGATCCAATTTGTGAAAGGATAAGTGAGTGAAGGAAACTGTGTGTCTGTGTGTCTTTCTCTGTGTGTATACCTGTCTATGAGTGTTTATGTCCCATGAAGTTTCCACTAGCCCCTAACATAGAAATTACACTGTTTCATGCCATGTTTCCTAAATTATAAGAAAACTTAACGAGAATAAGAAGCGGGTATTGAAATGCATATAACGTGTTGCATTGTAGTAAGACAACCCAAAGCAGGACTTCCACAATCAATGTCTGTGTCATACAGTGATGCAAACAGACACGCAGTGATGCAAGTAGGATACAACCTCTTGAAAGATGCGATGCTGCGAGGAAAGGTGGTAAAGAAAGATGCACATGATATTCTTCTGGCTGCAGTACACTTGGAAAGTAAGTTGACTCGACAGTTCAATTCCTCAGCCAAGGCCCAATGCAAGCACGCAACGTAACATTGCTGTATTTTCGTTAGGAATCGAAAAGCAATACGACGAAAAGAATGGAGTTAAATGCAAAGGAATAATAATTAAGCTGACACGGCCATATTCACGAGGCTAAATGCCGAATCTACTGCTTGCCTAACCCGTGGTTCTGAACGTTCACGCCTCCCCAAGCTTAGACACTGAGGAGAGACAGATCTGTGGTCGCTGAAACTCCCGAGATGCCGATCACAGGAAAAAAGATCGCTCTTCTGGACCATGCTCCTCCAAATCCATAAGGTGCTGGATCTAACCACGTACCCAGCGAGATGTCAGGACATGCCGCCGGAAACGACAGAGCCACCTACCAAGCGGGAAGGATGGGGAGGTGTGATGAGCGGGGCCCGGGGAAAATTAGTCACCAGCTTGTGCTAGGAAACATGAAGCTCTGGGTAGATCTTTAGTCATGCTAGTAGAAGTCAGAAAAGCGGGAAGTGAACAGTAGTCCACGATCAGACACTGCATCTCGAGGGAAGACGTAGAGCCTGAACACAGTTAGAAACATTGGTGCGGCAGTCGCAGGGGCCGATGGGAGATTATGGATGGCAATGAAGTGGGCAGCCTTGGTAAAGAGATTCATAACGAGCAGAATGTGGTAGACAATCAGACACTATGTTTTCGGGGAAGCCGTGGAGTCTGAACACTCGTTGAACCAAAAGTATGCCACTCAGGAGCTGACGGGAGCTTAGGGAAGGTAATGGAATAGGAAGCCTTGGAAAATTGATCCACAGACAACAAAATGGTGTTTTTTCCATTAGATTGGGGCATCCCTGTGATGGAATCTACTGAGATGTGTGCCCAAGGGCATTGTGGCACAGGCAGTGGAAATATCAGACCCGTATGACGGTGGTTTAAGGTCTTGCTCGGAGCACAGGTGGGACAGGCAGATGAAAAGTATTGGACGTTCTGGGACATATAAGTCCATAAAAATTGTCTCTTTATAAACTGCATCCGTTGATACTATTCCAACACTTTGGAACGCACGGCAAGAGCGGCAAACAGCCGGTTGGGAGCCCACCACCCTGTATTCCGTCCGACCTTTGAGCGGCCTTCACCTCCCAAGATCAGCAGAGCAACAATACACGAAAGAGGAAGAATCCATCTGCCGGGAAAGGGCGCCAGCCATTCTTACTCCCGGCACGATAGGTGAGGATGAAATTAAATGGTGTGAAATAGAGAACCCTCCGGACTCAACGAGACTTGTATCTCTTTGCATCCTGGATGTAGAAGGGATTCTTATGATCTCTCCAGGCCAAGAAAATATTCTCCCCCCCCTCCAACCAGTGTCGCAATTCATCCTTGACAGCCAGAGGTTCCTGGTTCCCAACATTGTAGTTCCTTTTGTCCGGGGACAATCGATGGGACAGAAAGACACTGGGGTGCAGCTCTCCGCAGAAGAGCTCTGAGAGAAGACATATCCAATGCCGACATCGGGTGCATCAAACTCCAATACAAATGGCAGTGAAGAGGCTGGGTTTTGCAGCACTGGGACAGTGGTGAAACGTCGCCTTAACACAGTAAATGCTTGTTCGATGCCAGCTGTCCAATGGAATCTTGACGAGGTATGTTTGGTGACTGCATTAATCGGTGCCACTATAAGCTCTAACTTCCGGATAAAGCGACGATAGAAATTCGTAAGCTCTATGAAACCCCGAGGTCGTCTGGCTGCGTATGGTTTGGGCCATTCTGTAACTGCCTGACCTTTCCAAGGCTCCATTTGAACATTGGATAGGGTAGGATATATCCCAGAAACGACATCTGCTCTTCATGGATCTCATATAGTTTCGGGCTTGGCGTACAGGTTATTTTCGAGAAGGCGTCCGAGAACTCTCTGCTCATGCTGGACGTATTCGACTTGAGAGCGGGAAAGGATAAGGAAGTCATTTCAATACACAAACCTAAATAGCTTAACATATCCCTGAACATAGCTGGATACAGCGGGAGAGTTGATCAGTCCAAAAGTCCTCACCGGGTACTCACAGTAGCCATTAGAGGTTTTGAAAGGTAGCTTCAACTCATCCCTTCCTCTCATATGAACAAGATTATAAGCATTGCCCGGATCAGTTTTGGAAAATATGGTGGCTCCCCGCACATGTTCGATCGCAGACACCAGCAGCTGCAGAGAGTAGCGTCTCTTCACAGTGTTGTTGCTCAGGGATCGATAATCGATGCAGAGACAGAGCTTGCCTTCTTCTTGATCACAAAAAAGGAAGCCCGCTTCTGTCTGCTAGATTCACGGCCGAATAAACCCATGGTCAATGCCTTATATTTGAATTCTGCTATGGCCACTGTTTCAGAACAAGAAATGGAAAAAAGACGGTCCTGGAAGGACTAGTGCAAAGTAGGTTGTGTATGGCACAGTTGTGTGGGCGCATCCTTAGCTGAAACAGAAAGGGTTTCATGGAACGGGCTTTGAGTTGGACCCAGAGAGGTAGACAGCATGCCTGCCCCACCATATGGAAGCTTGAGCATTACACACATAGGAGAAGCTAACTGAAGAGAAAACCGATCAACAAGGTCGCCCGTCCCTGCCACGGGTAATCTCTTTTACTGGACGCCTGGGGAATTCAGCCCGGAAATGGCATGGATAGCCACAATAGAGACAGGGACCAATTCTATTATGCGTGCCTCCAGAGACTGGCGCAATCGCTCTACCAGCATAGGTTCCTCTATGGACTGGGTGCTGGGTGATGAGAGAGGAGGTGAGGGCGAGGAAATAAGTTGATCTGATGGGAAACTTTAAAAATTCATTTCACTGCGCCGCTCAGTCATCTGGAATACCAGACTAATCAAGTCATCCAGACTACCCTGCTCGTCCCAGACAGTGACCTCGTGCTGGCTCTCTGTAAGGCAGTGATGAAAGATCTCTCATTCCAACCTGTCTCTACTGTAAGCATGAGAAATTTCTCAGCATACGCTCATATCGTCCCTCTGCCTTTGTGCATGCTCAAGGTTGGGTGCGCAGCCTCTTGACCCTGTTCTGTAAGGACCAAGACCCCCCTTTAAAACGATCTGTTCAAACGATTAGACTCTGGGGTATCCAAGCTCCCGTAAAGTCCCTAGTATGCTGACTGGACGTTCACCTAGGATATTGACCATTGATTTGTTTGGCACATCATACACGGACCATGCTACAGTGTGCAGGAAAGGTGCCAGCATGTGTAGAGCATTTTTTTATTAATAAGAGGCAAAGAGTTTTAATACGGAGTGCCGTTTCTGGTTGGCTGCCGATGAATCATGGTGTTCCGTGGGATCTGTGTTACAACCGCTTCACAATACGTTATATGTCAATGATTTGTATGAAAAAAAGTTATTGGTAGTAATCAGTTTTCGGGATGGTGCAAAGATAGGTGCGGGGGCACGTACTAATCAGGAAGCAGAGATGTGACAGAACGACTTAAACAAATTACCAGAATAGGCAAACAGGTAGCAGATGGAATATATAGTCAGAAGATGTATGGTCATGAACTTTGCTAGACGAAAAAGTGAAGACTATTTTCTAAACTGGGAAAACATTCAAAAATCTGAAGTGCAAATTGAATTAGGAGTCCTCATACGGATTCCTTAAGAGGCGACTTGCAGGTTCAGTCGGTAGTAGAAAACCAAATGCAAAGCTAGAATTCATTTTGAGGATTCTTTTCTAAAACCAAGGATGTAATGTTAAGGATTTAGCAGGCACTGGTAAGGCCACATTTGGAATATTCTGAGAAGTTTTGAGACCCTTATCTAAGATATGATTTGCTGAGTTTGGAGAGGGTTCAAAGGAGATTCCAGAAAATGTTTCTGGAATGACCGGTTTATGAACATAGAAATGTTTGATGGCTCTGGAACTCTACTCACTGGAATTCTGAAAAATGAAGGGGATCTTATTGATCCGGAGAGAAACTGGAAATTACTTCTGTGCAAAGGGATCTGGGGGTCCTGGTGCAGGAAACACAAAAAATTAGTATGCAAGTGCAGCAGGAGATCAAGAAGGCCAATGGAATGCTGGCTTTTATTGCCAGGTGGATGGGGTATAAGAACAGGGAGGTCTTACTGCAGTTGTACCGGGTATTGGTCAGACCACACCTGGAGTACTGCGTGCAGTTCTGCTGTCCATATTTAAGAAAGGACATACTGGCTCTCGAGGCAGTGCAGAGAAGGTTCACTAGGTTAATTCCGGGGATGGGTGGGTTGAAGTATGATGAGAGGTTGAGAAGATTGGGACCCTACTCATTGGAGTTCCGAAGAATGAGAGGCGATCTTATTGAAACATATAAGTTTGTGAAGGGGCTTGATCGGGTGGATGCGGGGAGAATGTTCCCAATGCTGGGTGAAAGGAGGATTAGAGGGCATAATCTTAAAATAAGGGGATGCCGTTCCAGGACTGAGATGAGGAGAAATTTCTTCACTCGGTGGGTAGTGGGGCTGTGGAATTTACTGCCCCAGAGAGCTGTGGAAGCTATTACACTCAATAGATTCAAAGCGGAGATAGACATTTTCCTGGATAAAAATGGCTTTAGAGCGAGCAGGTAAGTGGACATGCGGCTAGGTTCAGATAAGCCATGTGATGTCCTGGGCCAGTTTTCGATAGCCTGGATGGGTCGGAGAGGATTTTTCCAGATTTTTTCTCCTCAATTGGCAAATCATTTTCCCCCCCGGGTGATCACATGGGTTTGGGCGGGCTGAATAATAAAATAAAATGGGCGGCATGGTGCCCTGTTGGTTGGCACTGTTGCCTTGTGGGATTCGGTGATAACTAGAGTTAAGATTGGATCAGCCATGATCTTGTTGAATGGCGGAGCAGGCTTGAGGGGCCGATTGGCCTACTCCTGCTCCTATCTCTTATGTTCTTATGAAACGTATCGAATATTGAAAGGCCACTGTAGCGTAGAACTGGAGAGGATGTTTCCCTTGCTGGGGTACTCAACCACCAGACGAGACAGCCAGACGAATGGAGATGAATGGTAAATCTGTGGAATTCATAGCCACAGGCGATAATGCAGTCAAAGTCATTGGGTATATTGAAGGCGAATGCTGATGGATTTTTGAATAATCAGGACATGAAGGCATACCGATAGATGGCAGGAGTTTGGGTTGAGAGAGAAATGTATCAGCCATAATGAAATAGCAGAGGAGACTCGATTTGCCAAATGTCCTATTTCTGCTGCTACATATTCTGTCTTTTCTGGTCTTAGGATCTTAATACCATATTATCTTCATTCTGGATGAAATGGAGGCAGAGCCACATATTATAGCCAATTCTTCATCAAAACAGTTATTGGAATCAGCTTCTTGAAGTTAGTTATTCCGAATTAATGCAATTAGCATACAAGAGCAATAATACTTTCTAGGATAGTCCCTGGTGACGTGATCCCTGTGTAAATATACCAGTACATGTATGCAGATTATGGTACTGTATATCTACAGCAATCAACAGCAATGCATGGTGTTACAAGCAGCCTGGGTTTGATCATTTATTATTCCGTCATTACAACCATTGGCATTCCAGGTGAAGTATTTGTGTTCGTTAAATATCAGCACAATATTGTGAAATGTTAAATACTCTGCTGTCTTTAACGGTATTGTTGTTCTCCGTCAAATGCAACATTGCATACACAGTGCAAGAGGTGAAATAATGAAACCTTGTTCACGGACTGTACAGTAGGCTAATCGCAGAGGGGATTAAACTTTCTGAATCACGGCAAGTGGATCGTCTGGCTACTGTGTTTCCCACAACCAACTCCCCTGATATAAGGACAAGCGATCAGTATAGTGTGCATCACTGTGCATCCCCACAATGTCCTGGAGAGTGAATGTCCTTAGTGATTCATTCTGTCTTCTTGAGTCACCAGCTTTTTAAGATAACCTCGATGGTAGTTTTGCTCATGATGAAGCTGTCGCAGTCTAACACTGTCTGTGGCACCCTGCTTTATAAACTCCTCTCCTGGGAGTGATGCAACCAACTGGAATCGTCTCCACCGTACATTTATAGAATTTGGAGTCCCACTGCATGTTTCCAACTCCTCAGAAAGTGGAAAAGCTGGCCTCCTTTGTTTGTGATTGGCTCAATTTGCTGGTTCAATCAATTGTTTTTTGTCAAGAACTAGCAACTGCCCTTTCCTTTCCCATACCACAGGCACTTGAAACCAAGGGGTGCAGAGTAATGGGTAAGACATTTGAAATGGCTCGGGAGAATATAATTTTCAGACAGAGGTTGGTCGGAACTTGCAACACACTACCGGAGAGGATAGTAGAGGCAGAACCGCTCACAACAATTAAAGGCAGATAGTTAGCCATTCGAATTGTAGGATATCGAGGCTTACCGATCATGTTGGCAATTGGGAATAGTGTAGAAACATCCCCATTAGTTGGAGCAACACTCACGAAGTGCCGGAGGAACTCAGCAGGCCAGGCAGCAACAATGTAAGAAAGTACATTCAACGTTTCGGGCTGAAAATCTTTGGCAGGACTGACAAGGACTCAGCAAGTCTTCTCAAGGTGAGTTCGCACGAAGTGTCGACTGTACTTTTTCCATAGGCGCTGCCTATCCTTCTGAGATCTGCCAGCATGTTGTGCGTGTTGCTCGGATCTCCAGAATCTGCAGATTTTCTCCTGTTTCCCTATTAGTTGGCATGACAAATGTGGCCTTTAATGAAGGCATTTTCAATTCTTGACGATGCTCAACAGCTGACGTGCTATAATAAATGCATTATTGTTTTGAAGACGTGCAAAAATGCTGTATGAACTCAGCAGGTCGGGCAGCATCCATTGAAAGGAGCAGTCAACGTTGCGGGTCGAGACGCTTTCAGGACATACGGGTCTCGATCCGAAACCTTGAGTGCTCCTTTCAGCGGATGCTGCCCGACCTGCTGAGTTTATCTAGCTTTTTTGTACGTCTTCAAAAAATGGTTCATTTATTATACGTCTTGATTTGACCACAGCAACTGCAGTGTACTTTGTGTTTACTAATTTTATTGAGCTGTATAATATCCTGGAATTGATCTACCATTTTAACTGTAACGAGATCAAGTGAATAGTTTTTATTGCTTGCCATGCAGATGTACGAGTGCATACATCAAGGCATCAAGGCAGCAAAAGAGGGAAAGAAAACAAAATATATGCTCTAGCTAGTGCAATAAACGTACAGATCGTATGATGGTTTCTTTCCTGAGCAGCAAGAAGTGCAGATGGAATCACTGGAGGGGTGTGCAATTTCTGTACTGACTTGTTCTTTTGCACAACAGTTACCGTAGCAATCCGTGAACCATCCAGGATGGAGATAGTTAAATGAAGCAAAGGCAGAAACTGTGGAGGTACTACTGATTATTCTCAGATCACTTTGGGCCACAGTTTTTTAGAGATAGAACATTGAAAGCCTACATCACTATAGAGGTCCTCCGGCCCACAAAGCTGAACCGGACATGTCCTTACTTCAGAAATTACCTAGGGTTATTCATAGCTCTTTATTTTTCTCAGCTCCATGTCGCAATCCAGGAGCGTATTCCCACTCAAAAAAATTAATAGTCACACTACTGACGCGCCTACATTATTATAACATAAAGGAAACAAAACACGCACACACGACAATATTCTCTCAACGCAGACCTATACATATTCTTATTCATACCACTCACAATAACCGCTTCTGTCTTCCTCTACTGTAGCCAACTTGGCCGTGATTGGAATAATGTTCCGCAGACGTTGTGGTCTCTCCAGATGTATCACCGTCTACCTGCTGTCGATGGCGGTAACGGATTTGCTGGTTATTATCACGTCCGTCATATTTCTCCGGATTATTCCCATGATTGACCCTTCCAATGTTTTGTCTATCCTCCCAGGGTGCATTGGAAGGCCGCCGTAGCGTACGCAGTCAGAGACTGCTCCGTCTGGGTGACAGTGATGTTCACCTTTGATCGCTATATCGCTATCTGCTGCCAAAAATTGAAAACGAAATATTGCACTGAGCGAATGGCAAACTTGACGATCGGAACAGTGAGTGCGCTGAGCTGCTTAAAGAATATTTATAATGCTCTTATATATCAACCTGCACGTGAATCCGAACCCACAACTTGCATAATTAAGTCAGTATATTATACCTCAGCGGGTTGGATAATATACGACTGGGTGGCTATCATTTTAACGACTTTTCTGCCATTGGTTCTAATTTTACTCTTCAACTTGTTATCCATCAGAAACATCTTAAGAGCCATTAGAATTCGCAGGAGACTCCAAGGCGGCGGAACCATTGAGAGACAGAATGACACCGAGACAGACAGCCGCAGGAAGTCTATCGTTCTGCTCCTAAGTATTTCTGCTATGTTCATCTTCTTGTGGTTGCTGGTACTGATAACTTTCCTCTACGTTCGCATTACCGGCATCTCTTTTTTTTTTTCAGGTTCCAATTTCAGTGAATCGAATTTCCCTCTGGAAGAAAGCGGATACGCGCTTCAGTTCCTGTGTTCCTGCGTGAACCCATTTATTTATGCAGGGACACAGAGTAAGATCAGAGACGAGATAAGGCTGAGAATGAAATATCCATTGAATCTTATTAATAAATTACCGAAATAAGTTTCGTTTATAAGCAAGAGAAATTCTGCAGGTGCTAGAATGCCAAGCATAACACACAAGAAACAAGAGGCCAGACAGCATCTATGGAAAAACGTACAGCTGACGTGTCGGGCCGAGGCCGTTCGGCAAGTCATGCGGGTCGGGTTTTCTTCCAAGAAATTGTTATTTTCTGTTCTATAAGCTCGGCTACTACAACATGCTGTGAAAGCCAAGTCCATTGAAATTTACCCATGTACATTCATCCATACCTGCGCCATCATCAGTCACAGAGCCTTAGTGAAGCAGCTTGCACACAACAAACATATATAAAAAGAAATTTTCTACCATACAAAATGAACAAATTAAAGTCCATTTTACCAATCAGTGGTTAACTTGTCCACTGTGCTTCTAAATGTAATGCCTAAGTTCATATTTTTACTGTTATGATGCTGTATGTATTTGATTTTGGCATTTCTGTAAGTGCAGCTTCTCTTCAGGTGCTCCGTTTTCTGCCTGTTTGGGTTACTGTTGCAGATAAGGGATAATGTGGACTGACTGTCATCCAATTAGCCTGAGATTTTCTTGGTGGGGGACAATAAAGTTGGTCTTGGTTATTTTTTGTTCGATGGGAAATGAAGGTCGAAGACGCTAGACAGATCCGGTCGGAGACCCGTTTTCGAAATGGATTGCGAACGACGTTCGGAAGGTGATGACCGCGTTCACGCTGACGACGGCCCAACTTCTGAGATTTGGAGAAGTTCGAGATGAGCTCCTACTCGTGTACTTTTGACTGTTTAGTTAGAATGGGCCCTTTTCTCCTTGTTATCCTTTAATAACACTTTCGTTAAGATATATAAATATATTTTCTTTAATCGTACGTAGTGGACTGTCTCTTATATCGTGGCACTAATTTGCACCAGGGTAGAGAATTACACAGCATCCACACAAATAATGATTTTCGTTGGAAGTGCGCCTCAATTTCACACGCTAGGCAGGGCCGGATGTCTTCTTCCCTAGTCTTACGCAGCAGAGGAAACCAGGGTGTTTCAAGGGCTACACTGTTACATAATCAGGCAACAATAAATATATGAGTTCGGCAAGGGTTTTTTTTTAACAAACATCACTTTTATTGAACACTGAAAACAAACCCACCTAAAAGTAAACAAATACTAACGTAACCGGAAACAGCTGCTGCGCGGCAGTTTGAACAGTTCTTAAAGCGATGTTGCAAAAACAGTTCTTTAAAGTAGTATTGCCAAAAGTTCAAAAATGCTCACAGTCCATTTAAAATGAGAGACTTTAAAGGACGTTTTAAATTCTCTTTCACGTCGTTTTGTTTCGATCCCCGACGTCGATTTTTCCCACGAAGAATTTACGAAACGAAACGGCTTAAAGGCACTGACATTTCCTTTATCACACTGTCCTCAATCTTCTGCTATCCCGCAGAGATTAACACGAGAACAGACAACGAATTCCTTCCAAATAAGGATTAAATAAGGTCGAATCTGTTTCACCGTCGTAATAGATTTTCCTCGATCTTTAACTCCCGAACTCCGATCTTCACTCTCCACTGATTTCTGAACTGGCAGTATTGTGAAGAAACTGCAGGCAATGACCTTTTAAACTTTAGGCATTTGATAAAAACTCGATCCTTCAACTAAACTGCTCATCACATTAAATCACGCAGTGGAATGAAGTCAACATGGCAAATCCAGCTATGAACTGCCCCCCCCCCCTCACAGGGTGGGGTCTTCCTTTTATAACATGTAAAAAAAAACCTGTCACATGATCTCTACTGGCGGGAAAATGCCGTCACTCCAACATCACAAGACCATTATCTCAAGTCCAGTATAGCTTCAACCCCAGTCACGTGACAAGTGTACCACTGTCATGTGTCACGAGTACGTAACACCTCCCTCCAAAAAAAACATTTTTGGTCTGACAAGAACAAAAATTTTTAATAATTGCTTACAAGAAAAAACAAATGTATAAATTTTATAACATACATAATATACAATATCATCTTATAACAGCTTATAACTCACAATACAGTAGTAGTGTTACAATTGAAAAAAAAACACTCCATAAAAAAATTGCATTGCATCGAGATAGGCGAACATCAACCTCATTACCGTTACCTTTAATATGAGTTATCACAATATTGTACTCTTATAACATCAAATTGCTATTTAATAATCTTCTGTTTTTGTTTTTCATCTTACTCAGAAGAATTAACGGATTATTATCAGTGTATACAATAAGTGGTTTTTGAGTTGTACCAACATATACCTCAAAATATTCCAAAGCTAAAACAAGAAATAACAATTCTTTCTCTATTGTCGAATAGTTTCTTTGATGCTTATTAAATTTCTTAGAAAAGTAAGCTACTGGATGACCAACCTCATCACCCTCATTCCTTTGCATTAATACTGCTCCTGCAGCCTCACCACTAGCATCCACAGCCAATGAAAAAGGTTTTTCAAAGTCAGGTGCCTTAAGAACAGGTTGTTGACTTATCATTATTTTCAATTTTTGAAATGCTTCTTGACAAGGCACTGTCCACACAAACTTCACATTCTTCTGCAGAAGGTTAGATAATGGAAGGGCAACATTTGCAAAATTTTCGATAATATCCTACCATTCCCAAAAATCTTCTGAGAGTTTTTTCCCCGTTGGAGTGGGGATCTCTAAAATTGCCTGAACGTTTGCCTGAACAGGATCTACCTTACCTTGACCCACAACATAACCAAGGTAAGTCACAGTGGCATGTCCAAATTCACACTTAGCTAAATTAATAGTTAAGTTAGCTTTTGAAAGCCTTTCAACCAATTTCTCCACCGCAATAATGTGGGCTTCCCAAGTATAATTTCCTGTCACTAAATCATCAATATCAGCATCAGTATATTTCAATCCCTGAATCACAGATTTAATCATCCTCTGGAAAGTACCTGGGACATTCTTCATCCCAAATGGAAGAACATTATACTCATGTAGCCCAGATGAAGTTACAAATGCAGAAATCTCTCTACTTCTGTCTGTTAATGGAACACACCAATACCCTTTCAATAAATCAATCTTTGAAAGGAACTTTGCTTTTCCAACTTTAGCTACACAATTATCTACTTTAGTAATAGGATATGCAACTGTTTTCGTTACAGCATTCACATTCCTATAGTCTGTACAAAACCTAATACTATCATTTGGTTTTGGCACCATAACACATGGTGAACTCCAATTGGAGTTAGAATGTCTAATAATATTATTCTCTAACATAAATTCAATTTCTTTCTCAGCAAGTTCACATTTTTCTATGTTCATCCTATATGGATGTTGTTTAATAGGTTTGGCATCCCCAACATCTACATCATGTGAAGCTATAGTAGTCCTTCTCGGAACATCTGGAAAAAAACTCCTTATATTTAAAAAATAATTCTTTCATCTGTTGTTTCTGCTCTAGCTGTAAATGTGCTAATTTCTTATCAAAATTTTCTAAAATGGTTGAATTTGGTAACCTAACAGAAACAATGTTGAATTCAGAATGTAATTCAGATGAATCATTTGTCATGTTCCATGTTAAATCAAACTCATTCTCACTAACCACAACAGTCACAGTGTCAGATTGTTTCTCAAAATATTGTTTTATCATATTTATATGACAAAGTTGTGTTGACCTTCTACGATCTGGAGTTTTTATCACGTAATCCACATCATTGATTTTAGACACAATTTCATGAGGACCATGAAATCTAACTTGTAAAGGATTTGTCTGCACTGGGAAAAAAAACAACACATTATCTCCAGGCTTAAACATCCTCATCATAGCTTCTTTATCATACAAAGTCTTCATTTTCTCCTGAGCCAACTTTAAATTTTCCTTGGCTAAGCTACAAGCTTTAAGTAACCTGTCCTTAAATTTCAAAACATAGTCGAACAAGTTAGTGTGTACTTCTTTACTAATCCACTGTTCTTTCAATAAAGCTAAAGGTCCTCTAACTCGATGCCCAAACACAAGTTCAAATGGTCTAAAACCTAAAGATTCCTGTACCGATTCCCTTACTGCAAATAAAAGTAAGTTTATACTCTCATCCCAGTCACTTTCATTTTCCACACAATATGTCCTAATCATATTCTTCAGGGTAGAATGAAATGTCTCCAAGGCACCTTGCGACTCTGGATGGTATGCAGACGAAGTGATTTGCTTAGCTCCCAATTTATAAACTATCTGTTGAAACAATCCAGACATAAAATTACTGCCTTGATCAGTTTGTATCTGCTTAGGTAATCCAAAATAAGTACAGAATTTTATAAGGGCCGTTGTCGGAGTTTTAGCTTTGATATTCCTAAGAGGTACTGCCTCTGGAATCCTAGAAGAAGTACACATGATAGTCAACAAATACTGACAACCAGTTTTTTGTCTTTGTTAATGGACCATCACAATCTACAATAACTTTAGAAAACGGTTCACCAAAGGCTGGAATAGGTTGTAATGGAGCTACTGGTGTAACCTGATTTGGTTTACCCACAATTTGACAAGTATGGCACGTTTTAAAAAACATCGCCACATCTTTTCTTAGACCAGGCCTGTAAAAATGTTTCAATACCTTGTCCACAGTTTTCCTTACCCCTTGATGTCCACCGAAAGGCACACTTTGAGCTGAAGTCAAAATCTCATTCCGCTAAACTTTAGGGACAACTAACTGGTAAACAACATTCTAATCCTCACTTGAAGGAATTGTAGGCGATCTCCACTTCCTCATCAATACTCCTTTTTCCAAGTAATATCCTACTGGCACCTTCTCAATTTCTCTACCCAATAAAGCTTGTTCTCTTAATTTTATAATCTCAGGGTCTCTATTCTGCTCTGCTATCATCTCCTTCCGAGACAGATATAAATCTTCATAGTCAGACTTACTCTGAGAATCTTGTTAAAACAACGAAGGTAAGAAAGTCTCTGACACATCCTCAAAACTCGAATCCTGAGTTGAACAGTCCTGAGTAACAACCTCATTCTGCACATCAATCTTTTTCGCCATAGCTCCAGTCACAACACAGGAAGAATCTGAGTTAGAATTCAACTCTGCTTCCTCTGACTCCATTGTCAAATGCACTTCAGGAATAACTTGCCCACCTGCCAAGTCATTACCTAACAATTAGGAAATACCCTTCACAGGTAAGCTATGCTGTAATCCTACTTCAACAAATCCTGTAACTAACCCTGACTTTATATTTACTTTATGTAAATGTACAGGCATACCATCACTCCCAACACGTCTTATGTAATTTACCTCACCAGTATCAGACTCTTCATTAAACTTCAACAGACTGTCTCACAGCAGTGATTGAGAAGCTCCAGCATCCCTAAGGATTTTGGTTGGCACCAGAGTAGATCCTTCTTTCAAGGATACAAACCCTTCAGTTATGAAATGATCATTATCCCTTTTTAAGTTGGTCAGACTCTAACAAAGCCTCATTTGTGTTTATCAAACCCTATAACTTTACAGGTGCTTCGGTATGTTGCACACAAGAATCTGGAACTGCTTCCTTCTCTTTCATTTTCAATCTGAAACAGTTAGCTATTACATGGCCAGGCTTCTTACCATAGTTACAAATAAGACCAAACTGTCTTTCCTTCACAGGTTTTCCTTCCTCCTTGCATTTCTCATTAACTTCTGATTTACCTTGAGTCTCCATGTTATTTTTCATCTTAAAAATTCTGCCCTGAGGAAATTTATTCTTATGGATTAAAACATACTCATCAACTAATCTAGCACAGTCCTGCAATTTATCAGTACTCCTCTCATTTAAGTAGGTCCTTACATCAACAGGAATGCTTCTTTTATATTCCTCCATTAAAATCAGCTCTCTCAATGTACCATAGTCCCCATTTACATTTTTAGAAGAAACCCATCTCTCAAAACGCACAGCTTTATCATAGGCAAATTCCACAAAAGTCTTTTCCACAGACTTTTTCAAACTTCTGAATCTTTCCCCATAAGCTTCTGGGACTAATTCGTATGCGCTTAGAATATGCATTTTCACAATATCATAATGAAGTGCTTGCGCAGCAGTTAAAGCTGTGTAAACCTGTTGTGCTTTACCTTTAAATACACTCTGTAACAACACTGACCATTTATCTTTCGTCCACTCTAACATCCGAGCAATGGTTTCAAAATGTTGAAAATATCTTTCTATTTCTGTTTCACTGAATGGAGGGACCAATCTAATTTCTTGACCAGCAACAAACGGTTTTCTCGAACCAGAAGACTTTCCCAGACCTTAATTCCTCCATTGCATAATCAAAATCCTTCTTCTTTTGATCTGCCTGCAATTTACAACGCTCCAATTCTGCTTTACTTTGTTCCAACCTGATTTGTTCGATTTGCAACTGCATCTCCAGATTACTTATTGGAAACGACCCTAAAATCGATTCATCAAAAACAACCGAATCCACATAGTGTGACGCGATTTTTCTCAGTATAACAGCCTTAAATGTAGTCTGCAAAATACCTTTAAGTTGCAATCTACGAGCTATCTCAGACACCTCAGTTTTTTTCGCCCTCACTAACAACTCTGCGCCTGGCAAAACCAAAATCTCATCAATATTAATTGTTGCGGAATACCATTCACAAGCCAATCAAATAAAAGAAACTAGTATTCCCCTTTTCCAAAACACCGATTCAGAAGTTAGCAAGCATCTAAACTCAAACGATCCTATCCGGACGCAGCCCCCATATTTATGTTACGTATTCAGGCAACAATAAACATATGATTTTGGCAAGGGTTTTTTTTTAACGAACACTTTTATTGAACACTGAAAACAATCCCCCCTAAAAGTAAACAAACACTAACGTAACCGGATACAGCTGCTGCGCGGCAGCTTGAACAGTTCTTGCAGCGACGTAGCTCAAACAGTTCTTAAAGCGATGTTGCAAAAACAGTTCTTTAAAGTAGTATTGCCAAAAGTTCAAAAATGCTCACAGTCCATTTAAAAGGAGAAACTTTATAAGACGACTTAAATTCTCTTTCACGTCGTTTTGCTTCGAACCCCGACGTCGAACTTTTCCCACGAGGAATTTACGAAACGAAACGGCTTAAAGACACTGACCTTTCCTTTATGACACTGTCGTCAATCTTCTGCTATCCCGCAGAGATTAACACAAGAACAGTCAACGAATTCCTTCCAAATAAGGATCAAATAAGATCGAACCTGTTTCACCGTCGAAATAGATTCTCCTCGATCTTTAACTCCCGAACTCCGATCTTCACTCTCCACTGATTTCTGAACTCGCAGTATTGTAAAGAAACTGCTGGTAATGACCTTTTAAACTTTAGGCATTAGATAAAAACTTCATCCTGCAAATAAACTGCGTCATCACATTAAATCACGCAGTGCTATGAAGTCAACACGGCAAATCCGGCTACGAACTGCCCCCCTCACAGAGTGGGGTCTTCCTTTTATAACCTGTAAAAAAAACTGTCACATGATCTCTTCTGGCGGGAAAATGACGTCACTCCACCATCACAGGACCAATACCTCAAGTCCAGTATAGCTTCAACCCCAGTCACGTGACAAGTGTACCACTGTCATGTGCCACGAGTACGTATCAACACTCATGCGGGCTTTGACGACTGGTTAAAGAAAAATATCTGTTATTGGACCAGTGGAACTTTAGACTTCCAGACACACTGCCGGATGGTAGTTGCGAGGTGATGGTATGCTCAGGATAAAGGGAGTATTTCATTTTGTATGTTACCTTCCTGAGGCAAGGTCTCCTGTAGATACTACTAAGGGTGGTAAAGGTTATGCCTTTGTGTATTGTGCAAGATTCCCAACGCACTCCAGATTCTTAAGTTCCAAATGCATTGAAATTGCCGTAACGGTCAATAGCAACTACTTAGTATAATTTCAACACAACATCTATAGAAGTCAGTTCAGGAGTTTGATAACAATACGAACCTCCGAAGATGGTACATGTTCTATTGCACTCTCTTTATTTGCGGTTTCAGGACAAATCATGCAAAAGTGGCAGAATAATTTACAGCTGCTGACTCTACATGAAGGTGCATTAAGTTAGACAGGCTCATATTTGCTCCATTTCCCTTTGCTGAAACTAAGAATCAACTCCAGTTTAGTTGAAGTTGATCAAGAGGTTGTTTCATGGAGCTGTAGAGTCAAGAATAGAGACCCTTCAATACCTGTCATCTGCGACGAAAAATTTGATGAGTGCCTGCATTGATCCACAAGGAAGCTTGAGTTCGATGGTATGTACTCTCATCTTTTTGTATTGTCCTGATAACAGCAGGAAAGAGATGGGAGATAAGCTGGGTGGGAGCTTAGCTATTGTGCCTGCTTTGCGGAACAGCAGGACATTTGGATGTAATCAATAGAGGGATGCTGGTTTTGTGATGGCCTGAGCCATTTCCCACAGGTCTCTGACGATTCAATCTGGTCTTAGGTAGGGCTGTTCCAGTACCAAGTTATCGTGCTTCCAGATAAGAGGTTGTTCAAGGAAAAAAGGCACAAAACTAAGGAAAATCTTTCATTCAATTTCCTGACCTTCTGTGACAACATAGTTTGCAAGACAAGCGAAGAATTGAATCTGTGCTTAAATGTGGAAGAAGTGTTAAAATATACAATTGCAATGTAGTTAACCTAGTCACAGATCGATTGTGCCTCTTTATTCAGCAAAAAATTTCTCTCCCGGTCCGCCTCTCACTCCCCAGTTTACACAAAGATAAAACATCGGCTTCAGGTCCGACGACAACTTCAGCGGCCGAGAAAAAAATTAAAGAATCCCTGTGTACGCTGTTTCGGAGTTCTTTGCTCTCCACTCTGCCAGAGGTCCAAAGTCGAGCTAGACGACTTTCGGGACTAAAGGTTGGAGGTTATTTGATCGTTGGAAACTTCTCTTTACAGAGGCTGATTATCCAGGAAACCGAAATACGTAAGGATGTAATTGTATCCATTTTAAGTAAATGCAAAATGCATTTAAAAGAAAGTGAATGAATTATAATATATTCCACATAAGAACAACATATATAATCAAATAACCTCGCAACCTGAGCCATTACGTCATCTCGCTGCTACCATCGAGTCGGCGGTACAGAATCATCAATTCTCACACCATCCGATTCAAGAACATTTAATTCCCAAGGGTCTAATATGTGAAAAGATAAGTGAGTGAAGGAAACTCTGTGTGCGTGTGTGTGTGTGTGTGTGTGTGTGTGTGTGTGTGTGTGTGTGTGTAACTGTCTGTCAATGTTTATGTCCCATGAATTTTCCACTAGTCCGTAACAGAGAAATTACTCTGTTTCATGTCACGTTTCCTAAATTATGCGAATATTTAACGAGAATAAGAAGCGGGACTTGAAATGCATAGAAGGTGTTGCATCGTATTAAGACAATCCAAAGCAGGACTTCCACCATAAATGTCAGTGTCATGCAGTGATGCAAGCAGAGACGCAGTCATGCAAGTACAGGTCACAGCTCCTTGAAAGAGGCGATACTGCGAGGCAGGCTGGTAAAAAAAAGAGGCATGTGTTATTTTATCTTTCAAGATGGTTTGTATTTGAGGTTACTTGTTAAGCTCTGTAAGGTATTGCTATGGCGGAAGTACGTTTGGAAATTCAGTTGACTCGACAGTCCATTTCCTCAGCCTAGGCCCAATTCAAACACGCAGCGTAACGTTGCTGTACTTTGCTCAAGTCTCGAAAAGCAAAATGACGGAAAGAATGGAGTTAAATACAAAGAAATAATAATTATGTTGACACGGCCATATTCACACGGACAATTGCCAAATCTACTGTTTGCCTAATCCGTGGTTCTGAGAGTACAACCCTCCACAGGCGGGGACACTGAGGCGCCACAGACCTGTTCCCGCTGCAACTCCTGAGATGTTCATCCGGGAAAAAAGGAACGCTGTTCCGGACCATGCCCTTCCAAATTAATAAGGTGCTGGGTCTAACCACGTACCAAGCGAGATGCCAGGACGCGCCGCCAGAGACGACAGAGTAACCTACGAAGCGGAGAGGACGGGGCGGTGAGATGACCGTGGCCCGGGGAACATTACCAACCAGCTTCTGCTGGGAAACATGAAAATCTGGGTCGATCTTTAGTGATGCTAGTGGACGAGAGTAAAGTGGTAAGTGAACAGTAGTCCATGATCAGACACTACATCTCGAGGGAAGCCATAGAACCTGAACACAGGTTGAACCATTGGTGCTGCAGTCTCCGGAGCCGATGGGAGATTATGGATGGCAATGAAGTGGGCAGACTTGGAAAAAAGATTCATAACGAGCAGAATGTGGTCGACGATCAGACACTATCTTTTCAGGGATGCCTTGGAGTCTGAACACTCATTAAACCAGGAGTGTGGCAACTCATGAACCGACAGGAGATTAGGGAGAGTAATGAATTAGGCAGCCTCGGAAAATCGATCCACAGACACTAAAATGGTGGTGTTTCCATTAGACTGGGGCAGCCCTGTGATGGAATCTACTGAGATCTGTGACCAGTGTCATTGGGGCACAGGCAGTGGAAATATCTGACACGCAGAACGTTGGCGTAAAATCTTGTTCTGAGCAAGGGTGGGACAGGCAGATAGAAAGTATTGGACGTTCTGGGACATATATGGCCATCAAATTTGTTTCTTTATAAACTGGATCCGTTGACCCTTTTCCAACACTTTGGAACGCATGGCATGAGCGGCAAGCAGCAGTTTGGGAAGCCTCCACCGAGATTCCGACCGACTGCTGAACGGCCTTCACCTCCCTAGATTATCAACCAGCAATACACGAAAGAGGAAGAGTAGCCTCTGGATCAGCATTGTCCACAGATACATTGATATGCCGGGAAAGGGCGTCGGCCATGTAATTCAAGCTGACGGCACGATAGGTGAGGATGAAATTAAACGGTATGAAGAGAACTCTCCGGACTCGACGTGAATTGAGTCATTTTGCATCCTGGATGCAGAAGAGATTCGTCTGATCCGCCCCTCCAACCAGTGTCGCAATTCATCCTTGACAACCAGAGATTCCTGGTTCCCAACATCGGAGTTCCTTTCGGCCGGAGGCAATCAATGGGACAGAAAGTCACGAGGGCTCGGCAGTCTATCCGCAGAAGAGCTCTGAGAGAGGACAGTTCCAATGCCGTCATCGGAAGAATCAAACTCCAATACGAATGGCAGTGAAGGGGCTGGGTGTTGCAGCACTGGGACAGTGGTGAAACGTCGCCTTAACACAGTAAATGCTTGTTCGATGCCAGCTGTACAATGGAATCCTGACGAAGTAAGTTTGGTGTCTGCATTAATGGGAGCCGCAATAAGGTCTAAATTCTGGATAAAGGGGCGATAGAAGTTCGTAAACCCGACGATGCCCCAAAGCCATCTAACTGTATATGGTTTGGGCCATTCTGTAACTGCCTGAACTTTCCAAAGCTCCATTTGAACATTGTATAGCATCGGATATAACCCTGAAAAGACAACTGCTCTTTATGGATCTCATATTGCTTTGGGCTTGGCGTACAGGTTTTTTTCTTGGACCCATCCAAGAAATCTCCGATCATACTGGACGTATTCAGCATGAGAGCGGGAAAACATAAGGTGTCATCTAAATACACAAACACAAAATAATTTAACATATCCCTGAGCACATTATTAACTAAGGCCTGGAATACAGCGAGAGAGTAAATCAGTCGAAAACAAATCACTGGTTACTCACAGTGGCCATTAGTGGTGTTGAGAGCTGTCTTCCCGTCATCCCCTTCCCTCATGTGAACCAAATTATAAGCATTGCCCAGATCAGTGTTGGAAATTACGGTTGCTCCCTGCACATGTTCGATCACAGATGCTATCATCTGAAGAGAGCAGCGGTTCTTCAGAGTGATGTTCTCCAGGGGCCGATATCGATGCAGAGACAGAGCTTGCCTTCTTTCTTGATCACAAAAAAAAAGACGCTCAACTCCTCTCTGTTAGGTTCACCGCCGGATAAACCAATGTTCAATGCCTTATTTTTGAATTCTTCCATGGCCACTGTTTCAGTACTAGAAAGTGTCTATCCGTTAGGTGGTGTATGGCAGAGTCGTATGGAGAGTCTGGGGACAGGGAGATGACCTGAACTTTATTGAAGATCTGAAGAAGATCCGCTTATACAACCGGAATCCCAGAGACGTCTACATCCTTAGCTTACACAGAAGGGGCTGCATGGAATGGAGTTTCATTTGGACCCAGAGAGACAGACATGTATGCAGGACCCCATCTCACATGGAAGCTGTGAGCATGACACACATAGGAGAGAGGACTGAGGTGAGAACAGATCGACAGGGTCTCCCGTCCCTGCTGAGAGGTAATCTCTTTTACTCAACGGCTGGGTCATTCCGATCTGAAATTACATGAATAGCCCCAATAGAGACAGGAACCAATTCTATTGCGCGTTCCTCCTGAGACTGGCGCATGCGCCCTACTTGCTTCGGCACCTCCGTGCACTGGGTGCTGGGTGGTGAGTGAGGAGGTTAGGGCAAGGAAAGGCATTGATCAGTCGGAAATATTAAATCTTCCTTTCCCTGCTCCGCTCAGTCACCTCAAATACCAGATTAATCTGGTCATCCAGACTATTTTCGGAATGGTACGAAGATGCGGGGGCACGTACTAAACGGGAAATAGAGAGGCGACAGAACGGCTTAAACAAATTACCAGAACAGAACAAACAAGTAGCAGATGGAATATATAGTCGGAAGGTGTATGGTCATGAACATTGCTAGAGGAAAAATAGAAGGCTATTTTCTAAACTGAGAAAAAATTCAAAAATCTGAGGTGCAAATGGAATTAGCATTCATCCTTAAACAAGATTCCCTAAGGGGTTATTTGCAAGTTCTTTCGGTAGTCAAAAAGCAAATGCAATGCTAGAATTCAATTCGAGGATTCCTTTATAAAAGCAAGGATGTAATGTTGAGGCTTTATCGGGCAATGGTAAGGCCTTATTTGGAATGTTTTGAGAAGTTTTGAGACACTTATCTAAGATATTATTTGCAGACTTTGGAGAGAGTTCAAAGGAGGTTCCGGGAAATGATTCGGGAATGGCCGTTTTATAAACATAGACATGCTTGATGGCTCTGGACGTGTTGTCACTTGAATTCTGAAAACATTAAGTGGGGTCTCATTGAAACCTACCGAATATCGAAAGGCCTTAGTAGCGTAGATTTGGAGAGGATGTTTCCAATGCTGGGGTACTATACCACCAGACGACACAGCCAGACGAATGGATATGAGTGGTCAATCAGTGGAATTCTTAGCCACAGGCGATTATGCAGTCAAAATCAGTGGGTATATTTAAGGCGAATGTTGATAGATTCTTGATTAGCGAGGACATGAAGGTTTATGGAGAGACGGCAGGAGTTTGGGACTGAGAGAGAAATGTATCAGCCATGATGAAATGGCGGAGAATACCCGATTTGCCAAATGTCTTATTTCTGCTATATATTATGTTTTTCTGACTTTAGGGTCTTAAGAGCGTATTTACTTCTTTCTGGATAAAATCGAAGCAGAACCACATGTTATAGCCAAATCTTCATCTGCACAGTTATTGGAATCAGATGCTTGAAGTTACTTATTCGGAATTAATGCAATTAGCATACAGGAGCAATAATACTCTCAAGGATACTCCCTGGTGACGTGATCCGGGTATAAATATACCAGTATGTGTATACAGATTATTGTATTTGTATGCCTGCAGCTTTCAACAGCAATGCATGGCGTTTCTCGTAGCTTGGGGTTGATCATTTATTATTCCATCATTGCAACCATCGGCATTCCAGGTAAAATATTTGCGTTCGTTAACTATCCGCCAAATATTGTGAAATATGTACTCCGCTGACTCTACTAGTATTGTTTTCTCTCCGTCAAATGCAGCATTGCATAAATAGCACAAAATGGGATATAATGAAGCCGTGTTCACGTACTGTACTGCAGGCTGAGAGCGGAGGGGAAGAAACATTCAGAATCATGGCGAATTGGCCCACTGGCTGCTGTGTTTCCTTATACCCAACTTCCCCGGTATAATGACAAGCGATTAGTATACTGTAGATCACTGAGGATCCTCACTATGTACTGGATAGTGAAAGTGCTTATGATGAATGCTGTCTTCTTGAGTCACCAGCTTTTTAAGGCATCCTCGATGGTAGTTTTGCTCATGATGGAGCTGAAACAGTCTGGGGCTCTCTGTGGCACCGTGCTTTATAAACTCCATTCCTGGGCGTGATGAAAGCACATGGAAACGTCTCCCCGCATATCCATAGAACATTGGAGTCACACCATATCTTCTCCAACTGCTCAGAAGTGGAAACGCCGGCATCCTTTCTTTCTGATTGGCTCAATTTGCTGGGCTGAAGTTCATTCAGTTGTTGTTTTTCATTCAGTTGTTTTTTTGCAGAGCAGCTTCCATACCAACCTGCGAACCATCCAGAATGGGCGTAATTAAATTAAGCAAAGGCAGAAACTGTGGAGGTACTACTGATTATTCTCCGATCAGCCTGGGCCTCAGGTTTTTTGAGATAGAACATCGAAAGCCTACAGCACAATACAGGTCCTTCAGCCCACAAAGCTGAACTGAACATGTCCTTATCTTGGGTTATCCTTGGGTTATCCAGAATCCTCTATTTTTGTAAGCTCCGTGTGCCTATCCAGGAGTCTCTTGAAAGACAATATCGTATCCGCGTCTACCACTGTCGCCGGCAGCCCTTTCCAGGCAAACACCACTGTCAGAGAGTTTTCAGGAAGAATAAAGCATTGATTTCATACTTAATTGAGGAGATAATATTAAAAAATATGACTGCCGAAAAGCTGGTCTATGTTCAGTCCTATGTCGATTGCGCCTTTCTTTGGAGTCCTGGAAATTTTCGGCCGTTCAACTTGGTGACAAAAGTACTGTACAGGGATGATAACTCAGTGGAAATTTCATATTGGAAGATCTTGTTCTTATTCTGGATCTGTTCCACAGAGACATATTCTCCGGTAAAATCTGAACTGAAGTATGAAGCAATATCACAACGTGTTTGTAGTTCATCATACGACATAATTTTTCCGTAGATAAGATTGTCAACTCAATTTCGACCGTCATTGTTTTTATCTTTTTCAGACACAGCAACACACAATATGCGCACCGCGAACACACATCCACACACAATTGTCAGAAAATACACACACACAGAGACACACACACATACACACACACACACAGACCTCTTCTCCTCTGACAACGCTCAAAGTACGTAACACCCTCTCACCACATCTCACACAACAAAAAAAATCTCATGTCATTGTCACACTACGCAAGCATGCTCAAATATGAGGCCAACTGTCTGGTGTGCTACAGACAGATACATTCCGGACGCTTAAGAGACATTTAACTGGGCAAATGAATATGAAGCAAATTGAGGGAAACACGTAGTGTGCAGACATAGGGGATTACAGTAAATCGCCATTTTATTATTAATTTCTCATGTTCCACACCATCCTGTCGGCCAAAGGGCTTGTTCCTTTGCTATGTTCTTGTATGTTCTATACAACCCACTCAATCATGTACCGTCTATTCCCACACGAATTTCACAGTCACCGCCACAGACGCGCCTACAATATTATAACATAACGCAAAAAAGCACGCACAGACGTCTGTGCTGTAACAACGCAGACCTATACATATTCTCATTCATAGCACTCACAATAACCGCTTTCTGTCATTCTCTCCTGTAGCCAACCTGGCCGTGATTGGGGTGATGTTCCGCAGACGATGTGGTCTCTCCAGATGTATCACCGTCTACCTGATGTCGATGGCGGTGACTGATTTCCTGGTTATCATCACGTCCGTCATGTTACTTCGGATTTTTCCCATGACTTATCCGTCTACTGTCTTGACGATCATCCCGGGGTGCATTGTGAATGTCACCGTAGCGTACGCCGTCAGAGACTGCTCCGTCTGGGTGACAGTGATGTTCACCTTTGATCGCTTTGTCGCTATCTGCTGCCAAAAATTGAAAACGAAATACTGCACCGAGCGAACGGCAATTGTGACGATGGGAACAGTGAGTGCCCTGAGCTGCTTTAAAAATGCATATAATGCTTTTATATATGAAGCTCCACATGAATCTGAACCCACAACTTGCATAATAAAGACAGCATATTATACCTCAGCGGGTTGGATAATATACGACTGGGTGGCTATCATTTTAACGACTTTTCTGCCATTCGTTCTAATTTTACTCTTCAACTTGTTGACCATCAGAAACATTTTAAGGGCCATTAGAATTCGCGGGAGACTCCAAGGCGGCAGAACCATTGAGAGACAGAATGACACGGAGACAGACAGTCGCAGGAAGTCTATCGTCCTGCTCCTAAGTATATCTGGTATCTTCATCCTCTTGTGGTTGCTGGTACTGATAACTTTCCTCTACGTTCGCATTACCGACATCTCTTTTTTTTCAGGTTCCAATTTTAGTGAATCGAATTTCCCTCTGGAAGAAAGCGGATACGCGCTTCAGTTCCTGTGTTCCTGCGTGAACCCATTTATTTATGCAGGGACACAGAGTAAGATCAGAGACGAGGTAAAGCTGGGGCTGAAATATCCATTGAATCTCATTAATAAATTACTCAAATAAGTTTTGTTTATAAACAAAGGAACATCTGCAATTCCAAATATCACACAGGAAATTCAGAAGGATCTCAGCAGGCAAGGCAGCGTTTATGGAAAACGTGCAGTCGGTATGTCGGTCCCAGAGTGATCAGCAGGACATGGGGATCGGGTTTTCTTTCACGAAATTGTTTTTTTCTGTCCTACAATCTTGGCTTCTCCAAAATGAAGTCAAAGTCGAGTTCATTGTCATTTGCACAGGTACGGCAAAACTCTTAGCTGCAGCATCAGCTCAGTCTCAGAGCATCAGCGAAGCAGCTGACACACGACAAACATAAACAATAAAGATTTTTTCCGATTCAAAGCAAGAACACTTTAAAGTCGATTTAACCGAAGAGTAGTTAACTTGTCCATTGTGCTTCTAACTGTAATGTCCTGGTTCATATTTTTCTATTTTGATGCTGTATGTACTTCATTTTGGCAGTTCTGGATGTGCAGCTAGTTTTCAGGTACTCCATTTTCCTGTTTGCGTTATTGTTGAAGATTAGAGATGATCTGGAATATGTCCAATTATACAATTAGCGGGAGATTTTTCCTGGTGGGGGACAATAAGGTTGGCCTTGGTTATTTTTCGTTCGGTGGAAAATGAAGAGCGAAGATGCTGGACAGATCCAGTGGGAGACGAGTTTGTTCGAAATGGATTGCGAGCGACGGTCGGAAGGTGATGTGGGCGTTCATGCTGACGAGGCCCCAGCTCGTGAGTGACATGAAGTTCAAGCTGAGACCCAACTTGTGCATCTTTGACTGTTTAAATAGAATGGGCCCCTTTTTATTCTTTAATAACGCTTTACATAATATTCGTAAATATAATTCCTTTAATCGTCCGTAGTGTAATGTCCGTTATTTCGTGGCACTAATTTGTAACTGGGTAGAGAATTACACGGCATCCACACAAATAGTGATTTGCGTTGGGGACGCGCCTCAGACTCACGGGTTTGGCAGAGCTAGTGGTCGTTGATCCCTATACTTACGCAGCTGAGAAAACCAGTGTGTTTCATAATTTATATTTATACGGCTTTTTCCAACTGGATGAAGAAAAATACCTGTCCTAGAACCTGTGCAACTTTAAACTTCCAGACACACTCCTGCTGGTAGATGCGAGGTGATGGCGTGACCGGAATAGAGGGAATATTTCATTTGATTTGTTACCTTCCTGAGACAGGATCTCCTGTAGGTACCACTAATGTTGGAGAGAGTTATGCCCGTGAGTATTGAGAACAATTCCCAACGCACTGCAGATTCTTACTTTCCAAACGCATCGCAATTGCCGTGCAAGACAAGAGCAACTACACGGGATACTTTCAACATAACATCTGTCGAAGTAAGTTCAGGAGCACACAATACGAACCCCTTACGTTAGTAAAGATACTGGTGCATTCGCTTTCTTATTACTTTTATGTGCAGGGCTCAGGACAGATCATCCAACTTGTCACAAATGAATTTGAAGATGCTGACTCTCCATGATTAGTGGATTAATGTCGACTGGTGTGTGTCTGCTCCACTCCCATTTACTGAAACCCACATTCGATTCTTTAGTTTAGTTGACATTGAGCAAGAGGTTGTTTCATGGAGCTATACCGCAAGAAAAGAGTCCCTTCAACACATGTCATCCATGACGACAAATTTGCTGAACTGAGCCAGTCCTATTTCCTACATTAGTCCATATCTGAGTTTGAGTCCGAAAGTACGTGCACTCATCTTTTTGTATTGTCCGCACAACAACAGTAAAGAGATAGGACAGTAGTCGGGTCGAGGAGAGATATTTTGCCTGCTTCACTGATAATATTATAGTGTAAAATGAAGGAGAAAGCTGATATTAGACCGCAGGAAAATTATGCTGAAGAAGTAATAATGGAGTACAAGGAATTGCGGATGAACCGCATAAGTATTTTGTATCATTCCTTATTGTGGAAGACACTAGTGGTATGCCAGAAGTCCGAGAGTGTCGAGCAGCAGATGCGAGTGAAGTTGCCATTACCCGGGAAGAGGTGATTGAGAACTTGATAGGTCCGAAGCTAGGTACGTCACCTAGACCAAATGGCCTACACCGTGGCTGAGGTGCTTGAAGAGATTGGGGTGGTATTAATTATACTCTTCCACGAATCAATAGATTCTGGCATGGTTTCGCAGGATTGAAAATTGCAAGTGACAGCCCACTCCGTAAGAAGAGAGAGAGGCAGAAGAAAGAAAATTATAGACCGGTTTGTCGGAACTTTGTGGTTGGGAAGATGTTGGACTCAATCGTTAATGATGTGGTTTCGAGTTTATTGGTAAAGATGTGGTTTCGGGGTACTTGGAGGCATGTGATAATATAGTCAGAAATCTATAAGGTTCTTTAAGGAAAAACCTTGCCTGACAAATCTGTTCACCGTAAAAAAAAGGAAAAAAATAGCAAGCAAGATAGACAAAGGAGAATCGGAGACAGTGTGTATTTTGGATATTCAGATTGCCTTCGATAAGGTGACACACATGAGACTCCTGGTTAAGAGAAAGCTATATACAGGGAAGACGCTAGCCTTAGTAGAGTATTGCCTGATTGGTAGGAGGCAAAGTGTGGGAGTAAAGAATGCTTTATCAGGTTGGTTGTCGGTCTATATGTCTCTGTGTTCGGACCGTTTTCCTTTATGTTATATCTCAATGATTTGGATGAAGGAATTGATGGCTTTGTGGGCAGATTTCCAGACGATACGAAGCTAGGTGAAGGGGCATGTAATGCGGAGTAAGCAGAGCGGCTAAAGAACGACTTAAACAAATTAGGAGAATGGATTTTCAGAAGGTCTCGCACATATTCCATCATGGTTCAACACACATTAGGTATTCGCCAAGGAAAATGTAATCAATTTTCATTGTATCACTACTGTTAGCGTTGTTTTTAACAGTATAAAAACGTGATAGATTTTGCGTTTCCAGGACTGCACCGAAAGGATGTCCAAGGGATTATCTGCTTGTCATGATGTATAAAAATTCTCATATCCTTCTGCTTCGCTAGCTTATCCAATGACATGGTCAAAGTCACAACAATCGCGTCAGCAGTATATTCCAAGAAGTAACAAAGTGTATTGTGTTCTTTTGTCAGTTCCACCAGTTGAACTCTGCGTTTTAGTGCGTTTCCTCCTAGCTGTCAGTGTGTGGCTTTGTATTGCCATATGCTCCTGTCCCCAATCCTGTTCTATTCCTGCTCAACATCCAATGTGTCTGTTTACTTTACAATGCCTAAGTAATCTTGCTCCAGGAATTTTTCCCAACCCCTTTTAGCCAACATCCCCAGAGCAGTTTCATGCTTGGCAGTGCCCTGTTTAGCACAATATAATTTATGGCGCACCCATAGCGTGAACGCATTTCTACCATATGCTTTAAAAAATCAGCTTTAAAATTTTAGTTATCTTTAAAGATAGCTTTCACGGTACCTGTGCGCTGCACAGCAGCTTCGATATCAATGTGATCCTTGAGCTGGATGATTTTTAGCAAGAGTTGAAACATCTGCTTTTTATGCCAGAAAAAAAACTGTAAGATCCCAGGTGTAACAATGTCCAAACAGTTTTTGATTTTTGTGAGTATTTGGTTCACTGCACTGAAACCTCTTTCCACAAGCAAGGAGGATGGAGATGTAATGAAGAGCAGGTTGGGCTCCTCTCCAAAGACCAGGAAAATTCATATGACAGTGTGGCATTGTAGCTCAAAACCCGACGTTTTTGAAAAGCATTTTTGTTTCTTCATCTTTTTGTTGCAAATTTCTGATTGCAAATTATTTCCCTGTCCTTAAATCTTGACAAAATAAATTGGTTAATCACCCAGTCCGGAATTTCCAGATTGTTCGAATCCTTTAATCGATTCTGGAAATTCTTCTTCAGTGACTACAGGTGTAAGCATTACTCTTGAAAATCACCGTCTCTGAAAGGAAGTAGCAACTTTCCATGGAGGAAACTGTGAGCTCTTCTGCTCCCAAAATTTTGCTTATATATTGAGCCGAAATTCAGCCACCGTATCAAAACGATCAAAGTAGATTTTAAAGCAGCAGCTTTTTTGACAGCCACGCACTTCAGTGTGAAGAGGTTGGCGGTGAAAAGTCTTAGTATTATTTTGGCATAGTTGGCGAAATGTCTGCTATTTAGCGAATGAGCACTGATTTTGCTGATAGCACGTATTACGGAAGCCATAGCTGGAAAAAGTTCTGGCTGAGGTTTTTGGTTGAGAGGTGTTGACTATGAATGACAGAATGGATTTCCTAAATGTTACTAAACCAGCATGGCGACCAGCCATATATAGTGCTCCATCTGCTGTATGACAAATGTGTTCCTAGCCGAATACATTTATCCTCAATGGATATTTTCAGACCATCGTAGACTGATTCCCTGCTGCTACTGGTTTTAAACTTTTTACGAAAGAGAATGTCCTCATAAACGTTTCCATTCTTGATAAACCTTACAAATGCCAGTAGCAATGCCTCGTTGACTCGCACAGTTGGCTCATACAATAGCATCGTAAATACAGCTTTGAGAACTCTGTGCATAGTCGACACTCAAAGTCTTCACTCATTTCCGCAGTCCGACCAGCGAGAGAGTTATTACTCAGAGGAATTGATTTTAAGATGCTGGTGTAAAGGGGGTTTCTTCATTTTTCTTTGTTAATGTGTAAGTAATCAAAATGGCATTTTTTTTTGTTAAAAGCAGGCATGCTTCTTTGTTGCGAGAGAGTGCAGGAAGCTTGTTTGGGATAAAATTTACTGATAACGAGAATTGTATTCCTTTGTAAACCAATTGGGATTAATGTGTTCTTTCTTCTGAGTCTATAAGCTATTGTTGGCGGGCTTTTGGGGAGATCGGCGCGAGGGGTTGAGAGAGAGAGAGGACGTGATGCTGTAAGCTGGGCGAGGAACGGACCCCAAGCGGGGGTCCAAGGCCAGGAGGTACTCCGAGGAGAGGAGATGAAGCTAAATGTGGTTGGTTGACCAGTTCGGATGGTCCTAAACTGCGTTCGAGGAGTTCAGAGGGGATTGAATGGTGGCCAGAAGACTTCAGTAATTGAGCTCCAACGGTTGTGCACGAAGTGTTTTGGACTTTGATAAGTTTGGCGCCTATTCTTTTTTTTTCTTCATATATATTGTATCGTTATTAATCACTTAGTTATAGTAACCTTTATAAATCGTACTCATTTAATCGCATATGGTGTACTGTCTGTTTTTGGGCGAGGCGGTTACATCACAAAGCATCCACACCAGCTGATTACCCAGTTTGGAGGGGCCGAAGGCTGCTCCCCCTAGAGGAGAACGAGCTGAGCGAGCCTGAGGCGACCCAGCGGGTAACATTGGCATCCATCTTGAGAGCAGTGGTGAACAATTCTGATACAGAAGATTATTTATCTTTCACCAGTTTTTTAGAATTATCCACATTTTGCTGTTATTTCGAAATGTTTTAAGAACAAGTAAGACCACTATCAAAGACAGTTTTAGATTTTGTGCCAAATGGCTCGAGTGCGCAATGCTTTTCAAATGCTTCCTTCATCTTCGGGATTTGAGTAAGACAATAGGAAGCCTTTTCAGGATGTTCCCGCAATCTTCATGGTATCATGGCTTCATTAGACAGTACAGTATCTCAGATAAGACAGAGGGGGCGTCGCTAATCTGAAGGGAACAGAATAAAACCATACACCAGCTATACAAAATTGTATTGACACACTTACTGTAGTTTCTCGTTCTTAGCAGGATTAGAATTGAAGGCGTCACCGTCTTCAGATTCACAGAGATCGCCCGTACATATTTCTATGGCGCAAAAATAAAATTCAAAATAGCACACACCGGGAATAGCTATCGGAAGATGAAGACTGCGGGATACCTCAAGAGGGATTCCCAGGTCCCGCAACTTCACTGCTTGGCTCTATGTCACTGATCGGTTCCAGCTAGCGCTGCATCGTTGTGCGACCTGTCTTTTTCTGTAGATCTGGAGAGAAAATTGAGAGGGTGTAATTGACTTACCATTACATTGCATGATCTCGTCCCGTGCTGCGAGCCAAGGGGAATTGTTGGCCACCATGGCTGCTAATTTATGCATCTCCAAATATGTCTGTTTGGTTGGTAAGGTCAGATGATATTTCAGAGTGAGTTATTGACGCGTTCTGACGACGAGTCCTCACTGCCTGCAAAGCTATGGCTCTTCCTATCTCCAGTGCGCCATTCTTTTTTTCTGGAACTGCCTGTTCTATAAACGTTTGTTCAGGTCTTGTGCCTGAAGGCAGGGGGCCGCTTACGGCCCCTCAGCAAGACTCCTGAGTATTTCTACTTCTCCTTAACGCCCCTATAGGACACATAACTGCTCCTGTTGGAAGCCACTGAGGACAAGGAACCCTTTGACGGCAGTGCGCATAATCTGACAGAATTCACACTGCAATTTGAGAAGCGTCAGATGTATCACTAGTGGTTTAATGCAAAATTCAGAGCCATGAGCGAGGATCTGGACAAAACTTATTGGAAGAGAGCTCTAGCAGGGATGACGACGGATCAGAAATGCAGAAAATTCTGGAAGCAATTCGGACAGCGCAGGTTGCATACATCCCAAAGAATTGTTCTAAAGTCAGGTTGATGCATCTGTGGCTGAGGAGAGAAGTCAAAGTCTACATAAAGCCAAAGAGAGGGCATGTTTTGCAATAAAATTAGTGGGGAGTTAGAGGATTAGAATGCTTTTAAAAAGCAACCGAAGGCAACTAAAACAATGTCATAAGGAAGGATAGGATGGAACCTAGAAATTAATATTAACGTGTAAAGAAAGGGGAAGAGTAGACATCATACAGCACGTGAAAAATGCTAAAGAGGTAATAATGGAATACAAGGAAATGTCAGATGAAGCAAATAAGCATTTTGTATTAGTATTCACGATGGAAGGCACTAGCAGTATGCTCGAAGTTCGGGAGTGTCAGGTGGGCATTAGCGAGTGAAGTTTCCATTACAAGGGAGGTAGAACTGGATTGAGTGGCAAAGGCCACTCCAGTCTTTAAGAAAGAAGAAAGGAAATTATAGGTCAATCAGTCAGAACTCCATGGTTGGAAATATGTTGGATTTAATGGTTAATGATGTGGTTTCGAGTTGATTGGTAAGGATGTGGTTTTGAGTTGAGTGGTGGCACATGATAAGACAGGCCCAAGTCAACGTAGTTTCTTTAAGGGAAAATATTCCCTGACAAATCATTTGGAATTACATGGAAAAATAACAAGCATGATATACAAAGGAGAATCGGTGGACGTTGCATATTTTGAATTTTCAGAAGACCTTCGAAAAGGTGCTACACATTATGCTGCTGAATACGTTAAGAGACCATGATATACAAGCAAGATGCGAGCATGAGTAGAGTACTTTGTGATTAATAGGAGGTAACGAGTTGGACTGAAGGGTGCCTTTTCATATTGACAACCAGTGAATAGTGGAGTTCCGCAAAGGGCTGTGTTAGCTCCGCCTCTCCTGACTTTATATGTCAATGATTTGGATGAAGAAATAGATTGCTTTGTTGCCAGATTTCCGGACTATGCGAAAGTAGTTAAGGGGTATGTAATGCTGAGGAAGCAGAGATAATACAGACGACTTAAACAAATTAGGAGAATGGGGCGAAGATGTGGCAGATTGGAACAGATTGTCGATAGGTGTATGGTCGTGCACTCTGGAAGACGACAAAGTGAAAGACCATTTTCTCAATTGAAAAAAATCAAAAATCTGAGGTGCAAAGGGACCTGAGAGTCCTTACTCAGAATTTCCTAAAAGGTTTAATCGGTTTTGAGGAAGGCAAATGCAAGGCTAACATCCATTTCGAGGATTCGAATATAAAATCAAGGATGTAATGTTAAGGCTTTATCAGGTAGTTTTTGTACTGTTTCATGTAGCACCATGGTCCTGAAAAACGTTGTCCCGTTTTTACTATGTACTGTACCAGCAGTTATGGTCGAAATGACAAATAAATATTGACCTGACTTCACTTGACTTGACTTGAGTTAATGGTGAATAGTTTTGGGCCCCATATCTAAGATATGGTGTGTTGACTTCGGAGAGGGTTCAAAGGAGGTTCGCCAATTGACGACCGGATTGAAAGGGTTATCACATGAGGGACGTTTGATGGCTCTGGGGCGGTACTCACTGGAATTCAAAAGAATGACAGGGGAATCTCATCGAAACCTATCGAATGTTGAAAGGCCTCCGGAGAGTAGATTTGGAGAGGATGTTTTCCAGGCTGGGGAAGACTACGACCAGAGAACACAGCCTCAAAATGGAGGAATATCCATTTGGAACGGAGCTGGGTGATAAATCTATGCAATTCGTTGCCACGGGCGATTATGAAATCGAAATCATGGGGTTTATTGAAGGCGGATATCGATAGATTCTTGACTAGTCGACATGAAGGCTTATGGGAGACGGCAGTGGATTATCGCTAAGAGGGAAATGTATCAGCCATGATGAAATGGCGAAGCAGACTCTATCTGCCAAATGCCCTAACTCTGCTCCTATATTTTATGCTCTAATGATATTCAGACCGTGCTTACTGTTATTGGACGTATTTTCAGCAGGATCACACATCCTACAAAATTCTTCATCAAAACATGTATTGGCATCAGCTACTTTAAGTTGCATATTCCGAATTAATGCAATTAGCAATCAAAAACAATAATGTTTTCCTTGTATGGTCTCTGGTGACGTGAGCCGGCTATAAATATACCAGTATGTGAATGGAGAGTATTGTACTGTATGTGTAACACTTTCAACAGCAATGCATGGTGTTTCAAGCAGCTTGTGGTTGATTATTTATTATTCCATCATTGCAATCATCGGCATTCCAGGTAAAGTATTTGTGTTCATTATCTATCCGCACAATATTATGAAATATTGTAACTCCGCTGTCTTTACCAGTATTGTTATTCCCTGTCAATTGCAACAGGAATACACCAGCAGTGCAGAAAGTTGAATCATGGGGCCGTGTTCATGGACTGTACAGATAGCTGATAGCAGAGTGTATGAGTCAGACGAGTAGGTCCTCGGGCTGCTATGCATCCACCCACCTCTCTTCCATGCTAGTAAGTGCAAGTGATCATTGTGGCGTACATCATTCAGGATCCTCTCAATGCCCTGGATGGTAAAGGTCCTTCGTAATGGGTAGTGTCTCTGTGCTATCTTCTCGATGGTGGTTTTGCTCATGATGGAGCTTACTCCGTCTAGTGCTCTCTGTGGCACCCTCCTTTGGGTACTCCATTTCTGGACGTCATGCAATCAACTGGAAACTTCTCCACCGCATATCTATAGAAATTTGGAGTCACACCAAATCCTCTCCGACTCCTCAGAAACTGTAAACGCTGGCGTGCTTTCTTTTTGACTGGCTCTATTTGCTGAGCTGAGAGCTCCATCAGTTGTTTTTACATAGGAACGAGAAGCTGCCGTTCCCTTTCCCACAGCACAGGCAGTTGAAACCAAGGCTTGTGATTTTAGAGTTAAGAATAAGACATTAACTAGAATATCATTTTCAGCCAGAGGTTCGTCTGAATCTGGAATACACCGCCTGGCAGTAGGATAGAGGCAGAACCTCACACAACAGTTTAAGGTAGGTAGTTAGGCATTCGAGCCACTAGATGTTGAAGAACATAGACCATGCTGGCAATTCGGAATAGTGCAGAAGTATCCTTATTAGGTGGCATGACAATTGCAGGCTTTCAATTCTTGACAGCTCTCTGCAGCTGAGGAGCTATTGTAAAATAATAATTTTATTGATCTGTAAAGAATTTTAGTATTGATCTACAATTTTCACCTGTAACGAGAGAGAGTAAATTATTTTTATCGTGTGCCATACGGATGTGCCGTTGAAAGGGCGCTGGACCAGGGATCTAATCGCAGAACCAGTACTGTGCACACAGTGATATTAACTGAGTAACAAATCCCAAGGTGCAAACAAAGTCAACGTCAAAGTTCAGGCAGAGATCAAAACATCCAGAGAAATCCAAAAAACAGAATCGGGAAACAGGCAGAGTCGATATTCAGACGGATAGAGTGCAGATACGAAAGCTGGAAAGGCTCAGGAAAATTCATTGGCACAATCTGGCAACTAACGGGTGAAAACACGGGACTGAAATACGCTGAGCAATAAACAGAGAGGCAGCTGATAGGTAGAGCAGAATGAGACACAGGTGGCAGCAAAACGGATAATAATGAGAAACAGATGAGAGACGGAGTACTCAGTAATACAGGGACCGGAGGAGAGCTGGGTTGGGGGCGCAGGAGCACATGGCAATATAAAAGCACAAACTGAAAGGGGGAAACACACAAAAAGACAGAGTTCAACTGGAGGTACTGACAGCCGTACATATGTGCCTAGAGGCCGCTAAACGGGGGAACAATGCAGAATATGCTGTTATAGCCAGCGCAACGAAGACGAACAAAAAAGTTACAAATGATTATGTGATGTGAACCGTGAGATGAATAATTCGCATTCGCTACATAAAAGTTTTATTAACAGTGTGATAGAAGCTGTCCTTCAATTCGATTGTATGTGCTATCAAACTTTTGGATTACTTACACAACGGGTGGAGGAAACGAGAAATGTCCAGGGTGAGAGGAGACCGTTTGATAGCTTCTCTCCTGAGTGGCGGAACGAATTGAAGGAATCAACAGAGGGGAGTGCTATTTCTGTAATAACTTGGTCTTTTGCGCAGCTGTTGCCATGCCAAGCTTTGAAGCATCCAGATGGGAGGTTTCTAAAGGAACCAAAAGAAGAAATTGAGGAGGTACTAATGATTATTTTCACATCATCATGGCTACAGGATTTTCAGGAAGAATGAAGCATTGATTCCATGTTTAGGTAGGGAAGTAATGTTAAACTACGTAATTGCAGAGAAGCTTGTCCTATGACGACTGTGCCTGCCTTTCCTTGAAGTTCTGAAAAATCTCAGCCATTCAAACCAGTAACAAAATTACTACACAAGGGTATTAACTGAGTGAAATTTCCATATTGGAATATATCGTTCATACTTCACAGAGAAATGCTCTCTGGTAAAATCAAAACTAAAGTAGGTTGTAACATCATAACGCAGTTCATCGTAAGATACAATTCTTTAGTAGTCAAAAGATAACAACTCAGTTTGTCAACACACACACACACACACACACACACACACACACACACACACACACACACACACACACACACACACACACATATTGGAGACGTTTAAGATATCCATAGTAAGGTAAATGAATATGAAAAAAATGACGGATAAAGATATCGTGCAGAAATAAAGGATTAGTTTAGATGGCCACTTTCTTAATAATTTCTTTATTTCGGAACAATTCTACGTACCGAAGGGCTTGGTCCTTTGCTGTATTGTTCTGCGTTCCACGCTCCACTAGCATACAGATACAATTGGTCTCCACACCAGAAATTCAGAATCTCACAACACACGCGTGCACATTACGCACACGAAACACAAACACTCTCTCTCTCTCTCTCTCTCTCTCTCTCTCTCTCTCTCTCTCTCTCTCTCTCTCTCTCTCTCTCTCTCTCTCTCTCTTCTCTCTCTCTCTCTCTCTCTCTCTCTCTCTCTGTTTCTCTCTCTCTCTCTCTCTCTCTCTCTCTCTGTTTCTCTCTCTCTCTCTCACACACACACAAACACACACACACTCACACACCTGTATACTCGTAACGCAGACTCATACATATTCTCACTCATGCCACTCACAATCACTGACATTCGCGCTCTCTGTTCTCCTCTATTGCAGCCAACTTGGCCGTGATTGGAGTAATATTCCGCAGACGTTGTGGGCTCTCTAGATGTGTCACTGTCTACCTTCTCTCGATGGCGGTGACGGATTTTCTGGTTATCATCACCGCCGTGATATTACTCAGGATTTTTCCCATGGCTTACCCGTCCAATGTCTTGACAATCATCCCGGGCTGCATTGTGAATGTCGCCGTAGCGTACGCCGTAAGAGACTGCTCCGTCTGGGTGACGGTGATGTTCACCTTTGATCGCTATGTCGCTATCTGCTGCCAAAACTTGAAAATTAAATACTGCACCGAGCGAACGGCAATTGTGACGATCGGAACAGTGAGTGGCCTGAGCTGCGTAAAAAATGCATTTATGGGTTTTATATATGAACCTGCACATGAATTCGAACCGACAACGTGCGTAATTAAAACAGCATATTATACCTCAGCAGGCTGGTTAATATTTGACTGGTTGGATATCATTTTAACTCCTTTTCTGCCATTCGTTCTAATTTTGCTGCTGAACTTGTTAACCATCAGAAACATTTTAAGAGCCATTAGAATTCGCAGGAGTCTCCAAGGCGGCGGGACCTTTGAGAGACAGAATGACACGGAGACAGACAGTCGCAGGAAGTCTATTATCCTGCTCCTAAGTATCTCTGGTATCTTCATTCTCTTATGGCTGTTCGTACTGATAACTTTCCTCTATGTTCACATTGCCGGCATCTCTTTTTTTTCAGGTTCCAATTTTAGCGAATCGAATTTCCCTCTGGAAGAAAGCGGATACGCGCTTCAGCTCCTGTGTTCCTGCGTGAATCCATTTATTTATGGAGGGACACAGAGCAAGATCAGAGACGAGATAAGGCTGGGGCTGAAATATCCACTGAATCTCATCAGTCAATTTCTAAAATATATTTTTTAAATCACTGTTCATGGCGATCGGGTTTTGTTGCAAGCTGTCCTTTTTTTCTGTTCTATCACCTCTGCCGCACAAACACATAGTCAGAGATAAGTTTATTGCCATTTGCCCAGGTCCATACATGGACAGGTGAGGTGAAGCCGTTACCGGCAGCATTCTGTCTGTCACAGAGCATCAGTAAAGCAGCTTGCACACGACAAACGTAAGTTGCAAAAAACTTTGCAACTAAACAAAATGAAATCAAAGTAAAAACTACTTCAGTTCAAGGTAGTTAAATTGCTCATTGTGCTTCTAAATTATCGTGAGCTTGGTTTTGCTGAATATAAGAAGGGAAGTGCCTGTTTCTTGAACCTGTGGAACTTTTGAATTCTGATGGTAACTGCGTGAAGACGGCACAGCCAGGTTAAAGGGAATCATTGATAATCGGAGCTGCCTTTTTGAGGCAGCGCCTCCTGTAGATACTACTCATGGTGGGGACAAATTCCCCTTGACATTTTGGGAAAAATCGGCAATATCTGCAGACAATTACGTTACAATGCGTTGTAATTGCCGTACCTGACAATGGCAACTACTCAAATACTTTCAACAATACAAATGTGACGGTCGGTTTGCCTATTTGTTAACAATTCGAACGTCTTAGAAATGTAATGATACTGATAAATACTCTTTCTTTTAGCATCTATGTGCGAGGCTCAGTTCGTCCATTATTACGGAAAGGAATTTAAAGCTGCTGACTCTGTCTCTGCTGTGTGCACTAATGTAGACTGGCGCATGTTCACTCCGTTTCCACTTGCGGAAACCAATAATTAGCTCTTTAGTTTAGTTGACATTGTGCATGATACTGTTTTATGGAGCTATACAATACGAAACGGGACTCTTCAACACAAGTCATCCATGACGACAAATTTGCCTAACTGAGCCAGTCCTGTATCCCTGCAAAGGTCCGTATGCAAGCTTGAGTCTAATGCCTCCCGCTCTCATCTTTTTATATTGTCCACACGACGGCAGGAAAGAAATGGAAGAATATTCGGTCTGGGAGAAGATTTATTTTAGCTGCTTCGCTGAACATCAGGACATTTGGGTGTAATCAATGGAGGGAGTCTGGTTGTGTGATGATCTGGGCTTATTCCATAATTCTCTAACTTTTCCATCTGGTCTTGGGCAAGCTCTTCCCGTACCAAACTGTCGTGCATCCAGATAGGAGGTTGTTAAAGGAAGCAAGGCAGAAAACTGAGGAAACTCTGTTTTTCATATCCCAAATTTTCTGGGCCATAAGAGTTTGACAGATGAATAGCGATTGATTCTGTTTTTAAATATGGAGGAAATGTTGAACCATACAACTGTGGTGCAGTTAGTTAATCACCAGAAGGTTGTGCCTCTTTATTGCTCAACAATTTTACCTCATGATCCTATAGGCACTCGCCAGGTTATTTAGCGGCAAAGCATTGGCCTCACATCTAATTTCAACATCCGCTGCCCTGAAAGATCAAACAATGAACAGTGGTCCAGAGTTTTTTGACTCTCGGCGCAAGCATATCGCCACCGCCCAAACGTCCGACGACAAGCTGAACGGCCAATCAATCTCTAATCAAATCAGATGAGAAATTAATTAGAAGGCAAATTAAACATTCGGACCCAGAAATCTGGAGGCTATTTGATCGTTATAAACATCGCTTTACAAAGGTTGATTATCAAGGAGACTGTATTACATGAGGATGTGATATTAACTGTTTTAACTAAATTCTAAATATATTCAAGAAAAACTGAATGAATTACAATACTTTCTGTATGAGGAAACATATAAAATCACATACTGCCACCAACTAGGCCATGCCATAATTTAGCAGCTATGGCTCAGACGAAGACACAAAAACATTTAATCCCACACAATCCGATTCAACTGCAGTACATTTAATTCCCATGTGGATTGGAATGTGGGAGGATAGGAAGTGTGCAATAATGGAGGGGAAAGTTTAAACCACAGAACGGATGGTGAAGTGGAGTGAGTGAAGAAGAGTGTGTGTGTGTGTGTGTGTGTGTGTGTGTGTGTGTCTATGTGTGATTGTTTTTTATCACATGATGATTTTATTCGTCCTTCACAGAAGAATTATTGTGCTTCTTAACACGTTTCTTAAATTAACAGAGTGCTTAATTAGAAAGACCATTAATTCAAATATAATGACTGTGCTGCATTGTGTTAAGACAAACCAAAGCAGGTCTTCCACAGTAAATATTAGAATCCTGCGGAAAACTGCTAAAACATAAATCGGAAGATGCAGCGTACTGTAAGTCATACAGTAGAGACACTACGAGGCAGGGTGGTAAAGGAAGTATTACACTTACCTTTGAGTACATGATTTAGCACGTCATGTTGCAGCTAAGCAGGATATTGGTAGGTTGGGAACATTGCATACAGCTCTGGTAGGTCTGCTATCTGCGGGATATTAAGATGGAAGACTCTGCAGAAGACATTGCCAAGGATGTTACCATGATTGGATGGAAAGGCTGCTTCGGTTATGCTGAGAGATGACTGTCCGGGGTTTTAAAAAATGATGAGCGACAGAGATACAGTAAATAACCATAGTATTTTAACCAGCATGGGGGAATACAAAAAGAGACAGCATCAATTTAAAGTGAAGGAAAAGCTTTAAAATGGATCTGAGCGGCAGATTTTCCACTCTAAAGATGGGATATTTATCGAATAAGCTGCTACATCAGATGGTAGAGGCAGATACATTTCAATAGGATACATTGGACAAACCGAGCAGGTGGGTCTAGATTATTCAAACAACATGGTGAGCACGGACAAGCTGGGCAGAACGGCTTGTTTCTGAGTTGTTATAACGTTGACGCTCCTCTTCATGGTGAAGAAGGCACATGGGATGGATACGCATCTACATTATAAAAATCAAAAGAACCTTCTCAACTTAATACTTTGCACATTATCCTTTATTCGGTATTCTCCACGCATTCGGAATTCTCCAAGAAAAAAATGCAATCAACGTGTATTTTACAAATTGCCAGGTATCATTACTGTTAGCATTGCTCTTAACAGGACGAAAACGTGATTGATTTTCTATTTCGAGGACTCTATCAAAAGGATGTCCTAGAAATTATCTGCTATCGTGGATGAATAAATTCCTTCATATCCTCCTTTTCCCTGGCTTCCCCAATAACATAGTCGTACCCAGAGTAATCACATCTGCAGTATATTGCAACAGAGAATCAACGTGTGTTGTTTTCTTCATCCCTCACTCATTTTCCTTCATGCTCTAATGGTGATGTCAGTAAGTATCGACTATGGGTGTTGCGTCCTAGCCGTTCAGTTACGCTATATTTGGCTGTACGATATGCAAAGAAAGCTGTTCCCATGTAGCCAGCTGTCCCTCTCCACGCATCTGATTAATCCAAGGAACGGCCGAGACCAATACAGTTTGTTGGCGTCAGTAGCGTCACACGTCAGTCCGCGTTGAACTCAACGTGGGACAGCCTTGGGCAGTCCATCTCCTGATTTTTCCCTCCGCGTTTACATCCGCACAATGCCCCATGAGCGGGTATTGCCGCAAAGCAGCGGAAATTTGAGACAAGAGTTTTCCTTCTCCTACATCGGCTGCCAACCATGGCTAACGAGCGCTATCTGAGTAAGGCGACTGCTCTTAAGGTGACAATAACTGCCTATGCCCTCAGTTTAAAACCACTATGACCACTTACATAATCCTTCTCTAAAATGGACTGTTTGTCTTGTTGTTATATTTGCATTGGACAACATCTCACCTCATTATATCCAATGTTTTTGTCCACTTTCCAATGCCTAGATCATCATGCCTCAGTTACAGTGGCTACGAATAGACAACACCAATTACATCCGCCAGTTATGTTCACCATGACAAACTGAAGAGGTGATGGATAGGAGCTACAGTTACCACAAAGTTGCAAGAGGTAGGTAATTGCTTGACTCTCAGGAGGAAAGAACGGAAATGAGCAGCCAGTGCCGGGTGCCTATGTACAACTAACTGCTCTGCAAATTACCCATGTGCAATATATATATACTATTTAGAACAATGGTGAGGGGACGGACCTACCACTGGGAGTCGTAGTGACTGCGACAGAAGCACTGAATCTGGTGCTGTGGTTCACAAGAGAAGAGTGATGAGTATGACTGCAGTGGCGGGACCTGTTTTTCTGTAGATCCGGAGAGAAAGTTGAGAGGGTGTAGTTTACTTACCAACTGCATATTTTATGATCAAGACAAACTGCTTGGCACCCTGGTTACTAACTAACGCATGCCCAATAACATGGTCGGTAAAGATGGATGAGATTGCTGGGTTTTTGAGTTGTGCCCGCATATCCTCTGTTCCAGTGCCTCTTCCTTTTTGTTCTGGAAGTACCTGTTCCACTATCGGTCGGTCAGGTCTTGCCCACCTGTGAGAATCTTGAAAGAACCGCCACTTCCCCCCCCCCCGACTACTTCGATTTAATTCCCCCTGACGACACGTAACCACATCCTTGGGGCGGTAGCGCCCTTGTTGGGAGTCACTGAGGTCTACGAACCCTTTGGAGGTAGTAAACATAATATGAGAGAATTCGCCCGACAATTTATGAAGGAGAAGATAAAGTCAAATGCATCATTATTTCACTGGAATAAACGGAAATCCAGAAGCATGAGAGAGGAGCTGGCCAAAATTGATAGGAAGGAAATATTTTGTAGGAAGGACGGCGGAACAGCAATGGCTTGGGATTCTGAAAGCCAATCGGAAGCTGCAGGGTGGATGTAACCCTAAGAAGAATTGTTGTAAACTCAGGTTGTCGCAGCTGTGGCTGAAAAAAGAAGTCAAATACTACATAAACGCTAAGTGAGGCTACAGATTAGAATTAAATCAGTGGGAATTTAAAGCATAGAGACGTTTTTAAAAAACAACCAAATGTAACTAAAGAAAAGTCACAAGGAAGGAAGGGATGGAATACGAGGGCAACCTAGTTGATAATATTAAAGTGTAATGAGAAGGAAAGAGATAACATCAGACAGCTGAAAATTGACTCTGAGCAGTTAGTAATGGGATACAAGGAAATGGTGGATGAACCGAATAATTATTTTGCATTATTTCACTTCAGAAACAACAGCAGTATGCCAGAAGTTCAAGAGGGTCAAGAGGCAGAAGCGAGTGAGATTGCCATTACTTAGGAATAGATGCCAGAGAACCTGAAAGTTCTGAAGCTAGATATGTCACTTGGAACAGATGGTCGACGCCCCAGGTTTATGAAGAAGGTGGCAGAAAAGATTTCGGTGGCATTAGTAATAATCTTTCAAGAATCAATAGATTTTGCCATGCATCCAGAACACTGAAAAATGGCAAATGCCACTCCACACTTCATGATGGGGGAGAGGCAAAAGGACGGAGATTATAGACCAGTCAGTCGGACCTTAGTTGTTGGGAAGATATTGGTTCAAGTGATGTTGTTTCGATTCGATTGGAATGGTGTGGTTTTGAATAGGAACGAAAATAGGCTGAAGTCAACATGGTTTCCTTAATGGAAAATCTTGACTGGGAAATCCGTTGGAATTACTTTTTTAAAACAATAAGCAAGGCACACAAAGGAGAATCATTGGACGTTGTGTTCTTTCGATTTTCAGAAGACCTTTGCCCAGGTGCTGCACATGAGTTTCATGTTTAAGAGACCGCGCTATATAGGAAAGATCCTAGCATGACTAAAGCATTGTCTGATTAGTAAAAGATAAAGAGTGGAAATAAAGGATGCCTTTTCATATTGGCTCTCGGTGAATAGTGGTGCTCCACGGGGTTCTGTGTGAGGACCCCTTCCCTTTACGATGTCAGTCAATGGTTTGGATGAAGAAATTGATGGCTTTGTGGACAGTCTTCCGGACGATACGAGGATAGATGAAGGGGCACGTAACACTTAGGAAGCAGAAGAGCTACAGAACGACTTAAACAAATTACGAGAATGGGCAAAGAAGTAGCAGATGGAATATTTAGTCGGGAGGGGTATGGTCATGCAGCTTGGTAGACGAATAAGTGAAGATAATTGTCGAAATGAAGAAAAAAATAAAATCTGAGGTGCAAATGGAATTCGGAAATCTCGTGCAAGATTTCCTAAAGGGTCATTTGTAGTTTTATTCCGTGGTGAGGAAGGGAAATACAATGCTGGCATTCATTTCGACGATTCGAATATAAAATCAAGGGTCTAATGTTAAAGCTTTGTCGGCACTTGTGAGACATCATTTAGAATATTCTGAGTAGTTTAGGGCCCCTTATTTCAGAAATGATGTGCTGACTTTGTGGAGGATTCAAGGGAGGTTCACTAAATGATTCCCGCGGTTTATCATACGAGGAATGTTTGATGATTCTGGGCCTGTACTCTCTGACATTCAGAAGAGTAAAGCGGGATCTCATTGATACAAGGAGAACGTGGGAAAGACTCGGTAGCGTAATTTGGAAAGAATTTTTCCCGTGCTGGGTTAGTCTATGACCAGACGACAAAGCCTCTGAATAGGGGGACGTCCATTTCGAACGGAGATGAGGGATAAATCTATGGAATTCGCAGGCACGGTCGATTATGTAGTCAAAATCATTAGATATAGATAGTGCAGTTGTCGATAGATTATTGATTAGTCAGGACTTGAAGGGTATGGAGGAGAAGGCATAAGGTTGCTGAGTGGGAAAAGATCAGCCATGAGGAAATGGCGGAGCAGACTCGATGAGCCAAATGTCCTGATACTGCTCCTGTATTTTATTTTCTTATGGTCAGACGGGCTTAAGACCGTAGTTACTTTTCCTGGATGAAATCGAAGCAGGATAGCACATTAAACACAATTTTCCATCAAAACAGCTGCTTCAAGTTGCTAATTGCGATTTAATGCAATTAGCATACAAAAACAAGAACACTTTCTCGTATGCTCCCTGATGACGTGAGCCAGTTATAAATATACCAGTATGTGAATGAAGTGTAGTCTACCGTCTGCCAAAAGCATTCAACAACAATGCATGGTGTTTCAAGTAACCTGGGTTTGATCGTTTATTATTCAATCATTGCAACAGTCGGCATTCCAGGTAAAGTATTTGCGTTAATTATCTATCCGCAGAATATTGTGAAACGTTGTATCTCCGCTGCCTTTGCCGATGTTGTTATTCTCTGTCAGTTGCGACAATGCATAAACAGTGAAAACAATAGCATAATGAAGCCGTATTCATGTACTGTACAGGCAACTGATAGCAGAGGGGATGGAACTGTTTCAGAATCATGGTGATTTGGTCCTCTGGATGCTGTGTTTACCCCAGCCAACCCCACGGTAGTAAGGACAAGAGATCAATATAGTGTACATCAATGAGGATAAATGCTGTTTTCTTATAGCACGTGTTTGAAGATAACCTCAATGGTGCTTTTATTCAGGATGGAGCTGACTCAGTCTACGGCTCTCTGTGGCACACTGCTTTGGAGACTCCATTCCAGGGCACGATGCAATCAACTGGAATCCTCTTCACAGTATATCTGCAGAAATTTGGAGTCAGGCTAAATCTTCTCCAACTCCTCAGAAAGTGAAAAGGCTGGCGTATTTTCTTTGTGATTGGCTCAATTTGCTGGAATGAAGTTCAATCAGTTTTTCTTTGTCAGGAACCAGCAGCTGCCCTCTCTGTTCCCACACCACAGTCAATTGAAACCAATGGGAGCCGAGGCAAGGGTAAGAGTTTTGCAATGGCTCGGAAGAATATAATTTTCAAACAGGTTGATCGGAATGTACAACACACTACTTGAGAGGATAATAGAGACAGAACCACTCACAACAGTTAAAGATAGGTAGTTAGACATTCGAATCGCAGGACCTCGAAGTTTACCAACCTTGATGGCAATTCGGAATACTGTAGAAGTGTCCCCATTAGTTGGGACAAGACACACAAAATGTTGGAGGAACTCTACAGGCCAGCAGCACCAATGAAAAAAAAAAAGTGCAGTCGATGATTCTGCCGAATTACTTCGATAGGACTGACAACGACTCGCCAAGTCCTGCCGACGGTATTCTGGCCGAATTGTCGGCTGTACCTTTCTCTATAGATGCTGCCTGGCCTGCTGAGTTCCGTTTGCATTCAGTGTGTGTTGCTCGGATCTCCAGCATCTTCAGCATTTCTCGTGTTTCCCAATTAGTTGGCATCGCCATTGTGGCCTGAAATGAAGGCATGTTCAATTCTGGACGATTCTCAAAGGCTGAGGTGCTATTGCAAATTAATAATGTTATTGATCTGTATAATATCTTGGAATTGACTTACTATTTCCGCCCGTAACGCGACAGAGTGAATGACTTTTATTGCGTGCCATACAGATATGTCATGCCAAACATAAAGGCTTCGAGGCAGCAAAAGGGGGAAAGAATACAGAATATACTGCTCTACTTAGTGCAATAAACGTACATACCGTTTAATGACTGAGCAGCAAGAAGTGCAGACGGAGTCAATGGAGGAGATTGCAATATCTGTAACGATCTGGTCTTTTGCAGAGTAGTTGCTGTACCAAATTGTGAAGCATAGAGATTGAAGGTTTTTAAAGGAAGCAAAGGCAGAAAATATGGACGTACTGATTATTTTCCAATCACCCTTGGCTACAGAATTTACAGGAAGAATGAAACTTTGATTCCATGTTTAAGTAGGGAGGTTATGTTAAAACGTGTAATTGCAGTGAAGTTAGTCTACATTCAGTCCTAAGACGATTGTGCGTCATTGCCTTTCATTAAGTTCTGGAAAATCTCAGCCATTCAAACTTGTAAGAAAAGTGTTTTACAAGGGCGTTAACTCGGTTAAATTTCATATTGGAAAATATCGTTCCTACTCTGGATCTGTTGCACAGAACTATACTATTTGGTAAAATACAAACTGCATTATGTTGCAACATCACAAAAGTAGTTCATCAAAATATGCAATTCTACAGTAGATAACAACATGGCAACTCAGGTCAAAGTAATAGAATTCGCATTGAATACCTGCATTTGGAAGGTTCTCTTTCAATTTCACTGTTATATTTCTTCTTTTTTCAAAGTAGGCACCGCAAACACACATTCGCACACAATTAATAGACAATTATCGAACACACACACACACACACACACACACACACACACACACACACACACACACACACACACACACACACACACACACACACACACACACACACTCACACACACACACACACACACGTCAGAGTATATGACATTCACGCCAAACGTCAGACAGCCACGCACCCAACTCACATAACGCAAATAAAATTACCATGCCATTATTGCAACACGCAAGCACACACAAAATTAAACCGACTGCCTGCTGATGCTCGAGACAGATACGTTGGGGACTTTTAAGAGAAATGTGGGCAAATGAATATGCAGACAATTCGGGGATATGGATTTGGTGCAGGCCACTGTGATTCGTTTAGATTTCCATTTCATTGTTAATTTCTTTCGTTTGGCACAATCTTGTGGGCCGAAGGGGCTGTTCCTTTGCTGTGGTGTCCTATGTTCAATGGTCCTCTCGCAATCATATGCAATCTATTCACACACAAGAAATTCGCAGTCGCACCACACACGCGCCCACATTATTATAAAATAACCCACACAAAGGACGCACGCATGCCTCTATTCTCTCAAAACAGACTCGTACATGTTCTCACTGAAACCACACACAGTAACTGATATGCGATTCTTCTGTCCTCCTCTGTTGCAGCCAACCTGGCCGTGATTGGAGTAATGTTCCGCAGACGTTGTGGTCTCTCCAGATGTATCACCGTCTATCTGCTGACCATGGCGGTGACGGATTTCCTGGTTATCATCACGACCGTGATCTTACTCCGGATTATTCCCATGACTTACCCGTTCAATGCCTTGAACATCATCCCGGGGTGCATTGTGAATGTCACCGTCGCCTACGCCGTCAGAGACTGCTCCGTCTGGGTAACCGTGATGTTCACGTTTGATCGATTTGTCGCTATCTGCTGCCAAAAATTTAAAACAAAATACTGCACCGAGCGAACGGCAACCGTGACGATCGGAACAGTGAGTGCACTGAGCTGTTTTAAAAATGCATTTAATTGTTTTATATATGAACCTGCACATGAATCCGAACCGACAACGTGCATAATAAAGGAAACGTATTATACCACAGCTGGCTGGTTAATGTATGACTGGGCGGCTATCATTTTGACCCCTTTCCTGCCGTTTGTTCTAATTTTGCTGCTCAACTTGTTAACCATCAGAAACATTTTAAGGGCCATTAGAATTCGCAGGAGACTCCAAGGCGACGGGAACAGTGGAAGACAGAATGACACGGAGACAGACAGTCGCAGGAAGTCTATCGTCCTGCTCCTAAGTATCTCGGGTCTCTTCATCCTCCTGTGGTCGCTGGTACTGATAACGTTCCTCTACGTTCACATTACCGGCATCTCTTTCTTTTCAGGTTCCAATTTCAGTGATTCAATTTTCCCGCTGGAAGAAAGCGGGTACGCGCTTCAGTTCCTGTGTTCCTGCGTGAACCCATTTATTTATGCAGGGACACAGAGTAAGATCAGAGCCGAGATAAAGCTGGGGCTGAAATATCCACTGAAACTTCTTAATAAATTATTAAAGTGAGTCTTGTTTGCAAAGAAGAAGAAATCTGCAGATGCTGGAGTTCAGAAGTAACACACACAAACTGCTGGAGGAACTCAGCAGGCCAGGCAGCATCTACGGAAAAATTACTGTCGACATTTCGGGCCGAATATCTTCAGCATAATCTCAGTCACAGAGCATCAGCGAAGCAGCTTGCAGACGACGACCGCAAATAAAAAAACATTTTTACGACCATGCACACTAATAATAAAGTCAATTTTACTAGTAAGTGCTTAAACTGTTCATTGTGCTTCTAAACTATCGCCATTTATATTTTGCTGACTATTTGAAATACCTGCTCTTGAACCTATGGAACTTTAGACTTCTAGACCACCTGACAGATGATAGCATCGAGGCGATGGCTTGGCCCGCAATAGAGGGAATGTTTCATGCTGCCTGTTGACTTCCAGAGGCAGCGTCTCCTGTAGATACCGCTAATGGTGGTAAGGGTTATGCCCATGTATACTAAGCAAAATTCCCAACGCTCTAGATTCTTACGTTGCAAACGCATCGCAATCGCCATCCCTGACAACAGTACGTCCGTAGAAGTCATTTCGAGTGTTTCATAACAATACGAAGCTCCGAAGATAGTAAAGGTACTGGTGCACACTCTTTACTATTACATTTATATGCGTAACTCAGGAAAGCTAATCCAATCAATCACTCAGAAATTTAAAGCTGCTGGCTGTCTCCGTTATCGGTGCATTAGTGTGGACTGATGCATGTTCGCTGCCCTTGCCCTCGCTGAAGTCAACATTAAACATTTCAGTTTTGTTGACATTAAGCAAGAGCCTGCTTCCTGGACCTGTACAGTAAGAAAAGGGACACTTCAGCCCAAGACATCCATGACGAGCCATTTCATTTACTGAGCCAGTCCCAATTCCCAGCCGTGCTCCGTATCTAAGCTTTAGTCCGATGCGACAGGATCTCATCTTTTTATATTGTTTGCACGATAGGATAAAGTTGCGAGAATATCTATGACAGCAGCATACTTGTTTTCGCTGCTATGCTGAGCAGCAGGAAGTGTAGATGAACTCAGTTGAGGTAATTCTACTTTTGTTATGCCCTGGGCTTTGTCCATAGCTCTCTACGAATCCATCTGGTCTTGAGTAAGGCTGTTCCCCTGCAACGCTACCATGCTTCAAGGACGAGTTAATGGAAGCCCGGGCACAAATTGTGACAATTCTAACTTTCATTTTCCAAACTTGCTATGCCATAGGACACTAAAGAACAGATTCTTTGTTTAACCGTACGAAGGACATTTTAAAAAGTGCGATTGCAGTGCAGTTGATCTACATTCAGTCAGAGGACGTTTGTGCCATTTTGCCATGAGCACCTTTGCCCCTCATGCTCTGGCGCACATTAGTTATTCTGCACTATTTAGATTACTCAGAGGCAAAGTACTGGCCTCACATCCAATGTCAATATATGCTTCCCTAATAAAAATCAACAATCCATGTGGACGGTGCTTCCGAGTTCTTGACTCTCAGTTTGAGTGGATCCCCACGGTCCAGAAGCTCCAAGTCGGACGACTTGTGGACCACCAAGTAATTCTAATGAGAAATAAATCAGCATGCTAAAATAAATTAGGGTCCCAGAAATGCGGAGGTTATTTGGTCATTGGAATTATCTATTCACAAATGTTAACCAGCTTCTTGCTCCTATAGTGACCATGTGTGTGTACCCAAGACTGTCCCATTGATTATGAAGGAGAGTGAAACATGTGACGATGTCCAAAGTAAGGTCAAATACATTGAAAAAATTTGAATGAACTGAAACACTTCTTCAATGATCCCCACCACCTGCTCCATGTCATCTTCTTGCAGCTTCAATCTGACTGAAAAAGGTACAGAAGCTTCAATTTACCCCTGCTCGTTTCAATACAAAATGGTTCTGTCGGGCTTCGTAGAAAAGCTCAGCACCTAGACATGGTTGTCCAAGACTATCTGAGGAGTACACTATTGACAACATGCAATAGGTAGGTAGGGTTTTCCACTTTGCCACCCCAGCTATAGAAAACTTAAGGAACCATGCTCTGATACTCTCATCAATGTATCCAGTGGAAATGAATCCGTCTCATATCTGATATCAATAGCCTGAAAGACCTAACCTCCTGGAAGTTCGAGAAATCTGAAAGAAGAGTCCTGCAGTGCTCCCCATCTTCACACCGATCCCCGCCATCCAGAAGATCCGACATCATTCGTTTGCCTTGCCAATGAACTTCTAAGTATTCATTCAGAGAAACAAATGGTGTTGCAATAAAAAGTACTTTAAAGGAAGTGTGTTTATATTGTATTCCGTGAGTTGCACTAACCCAGAAAAACTAAAGGATAATTGATAACTGAACAAAAGGAACGGTCTGTTCCTTAACCAGCCTCTTGCTATTGTACTGACAGTACATACAGTACGTGGGCATTCCAGTCAATGGTAAATACTTGCCCTGTGAAGCGGAAGACTGGACAATGGTTATGCCATTAATGCCAAGGAGACAAAAACCTCTATGGAATTAAAATATATGTTTGAAATAAAACAGAAATCCATTGAAAAATGTAAATGAATGAATTACGATATATAAAGAGCAACATCTATCAACAATGAACACCACTATTTCGACCAAGTCATTTTCTTGAAGCTACCATCGGGCAGGAGGTACAGAAGCCTGAGGTCACCTGCCATCAGGTTCAAGAAAAACGATTCTCTTTCAACCATTCTACACTTCAACCAACTGAAACAACCCCAATCACTAGCTCAGTATGGCAACCCTGGCTATATTCTAAACACAAGAGTCGCAGGATGTCTTGAACAAACCACACAACATGTGAGAGGAACTGTGCAAGTCAGGTTACATCTGTGAAATGAAATAATCGGGCGACATTTCAAATAGAGACCCTTCAGCGGGACTAACTACTTCGATCACTTTCCATTAAAGTTCAATTTGTTTTATTTTGTTCAAATTGTGTTATTGTAATTATGCTGTTATTCTTAATATTTGCATAAACGTTATAGTTTTCTTTTTCTTGTGAATACTCTTTGTATGCTGATTCTGTTACGTCCCCAGTCGCTCCGACCGGGGGCGAACCAAAGTGCTGGACACAGACACGGAAATAGCGTTGAGACATAATGTCTCAATATCGAACGTGGAACGTGGAGCAACCAGGAGGAAGCTTGACACGGAGCGTTGATATAGAGTTTTGCACCGGAGACGGCGTTTCCATGGAAACTAGAGCGGAACATAGAACCAACGGCTCTAAGCGGTCGGAAAACGAAGGTATCACCTGGGAATACACAACGAACTGGCCAACAGCAGCTCTTGTGGAAACCAGGTGCGCTGTAATTAAGTGCACTAGCAGCAAATGGGAAACTAATGACTGGAATTAAGGCATAATCAAGGAGATACGAGCGAGATGGGGGACAGCCTGACGGGACCATGACAGATACATTTCGGTAATGCAGCTGTAAGCACAGTGTATTTAATTGCACCTCTGCATACATGTACCTACACATATGACGACAAACTTAACTTTGACATGAATTGGAGAGTCACAAATAGCTCACTAAAATTAAGATGGCATACCAGACCCCATGCAACAAAATGAATGTTTTATAGAGAATTCTCCAATGATGGAAGCTGAACTATTCAATCTTCAGGACATTTTCCTTGCCTACAGCGGAGGAGTCTACAGCCGGCACAATGCATAGAGGTGCGCTGGTTGCTCGACATTTTGATACATACAGAGTTAACTCCTGAGGTAGAATGAAGTTTCCCAAATTTCCCAAATTTCAAATCTTCAACTTCTCTATCACTGCTCACTGCTAGTACAGGTTCATAGGAGCCTCCACCAATCACTGATCATTCTACTAGTTTATGTATTTATTTATTTAGCGGTACCGCACAGAGTGGGCCCTTCAGGAACTGCCAGCCACACTGCCCCAGCAACTTCTGACAACCCAGCAACCCTGCAAACCAAACCTCACCATGGGACAATTTACAATGACCGATTCACCTACCTGTTAGGGAGGAAACTGGACGGCCTCGCATTCCACGGGAGGACGTACAGAGACTCCTTACAGAATGCATTTGGGTTCCAAGCTCCGGAACTACACATGCTGTTATAGTCTTCCGCTGACCGCTACAGTACTGTGGCGCCCAATGTCAATATGCAGTCATTAGCAAACAAGACTGAGGATGTCAGCGCAAGAATGCTTTATTAGTCAGACCTGAGGTTTTATTAGTTTCGCTGAAACAAGGCTCGCTCCAACTTCAGGAGCCGAGAGCCACACAGCACCAGTAACTCTCGACAACCCCGACTAACCCAAACCTCAACATGAAACAATTTACAATGACCTACTCACCTACCCCGTGGGGAGGAAAATGGACGAACCGAGAATGAAAAAAACCCTCGCGTTGTCGCGGAGGACGTACAGACAGTCCTTACAGAACTCCGGAACCACACATGCTGTTATAGCGTCGCAGTGACCGTTTTAATGCCGTGGCGCCCAATGTTAATGAGCAGTTAATGAGCAAGACTGCGGATGTCAGCGCAAGAGTGCTTTCTCAGTCAGACCTGGGGTTTCACAGAAACAAGGCTCACTCCAACTCTCCTGACACAGTGGACCAGGTCGATGGTTTATTACATAGACATCTACTACGAAAGAACTGACCATTTGCTCCATCCTATTTTCTTGCAGCTACCATGCAGCAGTATGAACATACAAGCCAGATTTCTCCTGACACCAGGTTCAAGGACAGCTGTTTCCCTTTAAATAATTATTTCTTGAACGAACCCGCACATTGATAAGTACTGTAGTTTAACAGCACTGTTAGCACTTTCATCATCCTCTCTAAAATAGACTATTTGTTTTGCTGTTATATTTGTATTGGAGCACATCTCATCTCATTACATCCAATGTTTTTTGTGCATTGTCCAATACTTAAGCATCATGCCCCAGATAGTGGGGTACGAATAGACATCACCAATTACATCCGCCAAGTATATACACCGTGGCCGACTGAAGAAGTGATAGATAGGAGCTACAAACACGTCAAATTTGCAAGAGATAGGTAATTGCGTGACTGTCAGGAGGTAAGAAAGGAAATGAGCAGCCAATGCAGGGTACCTATGTACAATTCTCTTCAGTGCAGAGTACCCATGTACAATATTTATACAATTTTGAACAATGTTGACCTACCCTCAACATTGTAGCACTGAATCTGGTGCTGTAGTTCACAAGAGAAGAGTGGTGAGGATGGCTACAGTGGCGCGACCTGTTTTTCTCTAGATCTGGAGGGAAAGTTGAGAGGGTGTAATTGACTTACCAACAGGAGATTGCAGTATCTCATTCCGTGCTGCGAGTGAAGGAGAACTATCTGGCACACTGGTTGCTAATTTATGCATCCCCAATAATGTCTGCTTGGTTGGTGAAGTCGGATGAGATTGCTGAGTTCTTGATGCGTTGTGATGACAGGTGCTTACTGCCTGCAGAGCGATGCTTGCTCCTCTGCTCCAGTGCCTCTTCCTTTTTATTTTGAAAATGCCTGCTGCACGATCAGTTGGTCAGGCCTCATCCACCAGCCAGAATCTTGAATGAACAACCTCCACACCCCAACCCTGACCACAACTATCTAACTCTCCCCGATGACACGTAACTACCACGTAACTGCTACCATGAATTCGCCGAGCAATTTGTGATGGAAAAGCTAAAGTGAAATGCATCATTATTACCGTGGAATAAATGGACGTTCAGAGGCATGGGAGAGGAGTTGGCCAAAATTGGTTGGAAGGGAACATTAGTACGGAGGACGGCGGAGCAGCATTGGGTGGAGTTTCTGTGAGCCATTCGGAAGCTGCAGGGCAGATACATACCAAAGAAGAAAAATGGTTCTAAACTCAGGTTGACGCAACTGAGGCTGACAAGTCCTATATACAAGCCTAAGATAGGGTACGTATTACAATAAAATACGTGGGAATTTATAAAATTAGGAAGCTTTTAAAAAACAACCTAATGGAACTATAGAAAATTCACATGGAAGGACGAGTTGGAATGCGAGGGCAACCTTGTTGATAACTCAAATGTGTAAAGAGTAGGAGAGAGTTAACACCAGACCGCTGGAAAATGATACAGAACAGGTAGCAAGTGGGTACAAGGAAATGGTGGATGAACCGAGTAAGTGTTTTGCTTTATTTTTCTCTGTGGTAACACGAGCAGTGTGCCAGAAGTTCGAAAGCGTCAAGAGGCAGAAGCGAGTGAAGTTGCCAATACCCAGGAGCAGATGCCAGAGAACCTGAAAGGTCTGAAGCCGGATATGTCACCTGGACCAAATGGTCTAGGCCGCATGTTTATGAAGAAGGTGGCTGAAAAGAGTTCTGTGGCATTAGTAATAATCTTTCAAGAATCAATTGAATCTGTCATGCATCCAGAAAACTGAAAAATTGCAAATGCCACTCCGCTCTTCAAGAAACAATGCAAGAAAGAAGATCTTAGACCAATTAGTCGGAACTTAATTATTGTGAAGATATAGGAGACAATGACGTGGTTTTGAGTTGATTTGTGCGGATAAAGTTTTGAGATGATTTGTAAGGATGTGGTTCCATGGCAGTTTGGTAGACAAAAAAAGGAAGATAATTTTCTAAATGGAGAAAAAAAAATCTGTGTTGCAAATAGAATTTGGTCTTCATGCAGGCCTCCATAGGGGGTAATTTGTACGTTTATTCGGAGGTGAGGAAGGCCAATGCAAAGCTAGCATTCATTTCGAGGATTCGAATATAAAATCAAGGACCTCACGTTCAGGTTTTATCGGGCACTTGTGAGTCCTCATTTAGAATATTCTGTGTAGTTCTGGGCCCGTTATCTTAAATATGATGTATTGATTCCGGAGAGGGTTCAAAGAAGGTTTACTGAATGATTTCCACGATGAACGATTTATCATAATAAGAATATTTGATAGATCCGGGCCTGTGCTCTCTAAAATTCAGAAGAATAAAGGGGGATCTCATCCAAACCTATAGAGCTTTGAAAAGACTCGGTAGCGCACATTGGGAGAAGATGTTTCCCATGCTGGGTTAGTCTACGACCAGACGACACGGCCTCCGAATAGAGGGACTTCCATTTCGAACGGAGATAAGGAGTAAATCTATGGAATACGTAGCCACGGCCGATTATGTAGTCAAATCACTGGATAAGTTAATGCAGATGTCGATAGATTCTTGTTTAGTCTGGTCATGAGGGGTTACGGGGAGAAGGAAGGCGATTGGAGTTGAGGGGAAAACAGGCATGAAGAAGTGGCGGGCAGACTCGATTATACAAATGTGCTATTTCTACTCCTATATTTTACCGTCTTATTCTCTGAGGGTCTTAAGATCGTATTTAATTTTCCTGGATGAAATCGAAGCAGGATAATGCATTATACACAATTATTCATCAAAACAGCTGCTTCAAGTTGCTAATTGAGAATTAACGCAAATAGACTACAAAAACAATAATACCCTCTGGTGACGTGCGCCAGGTATAAATATACCAGTATGTGAATGCAGAGTGTTGTACTATCTGCCTAAAACATTCAACGGCAATGCTTGGTGTTTCAAGTAGCTTGCGTTTGCTCATTTATTATTCCATCATTGCAACTGTCGGCATTCCAGGTAAAGTGTTTGTGTTCATTATCCATCCGCAAAATACAGTAAAACGTTTTATTCAGCAGCCTGTACCAATGTTGTTATTCTCTGGCAATTGCGACAATGCATAAACAGTGCAAAGGAAGGAATAATGGAGCAGTGTTCATGGACTGTCCAGACAACTGATAGCGGTGGGAATGAAAAAGGCTCAGAATCCTCTGGACGCTGTGCGTTATCCCACCCAACCCCACGGTAGGAAGGTCAAGACATCAGTATAGTGTACATCAATATGGATCACATCAATGTCTTGGTTGGTGAAGGTCCTTAGTGATGGTTTATGTTTTCTGGTACAGGACGGTGGGTTTGCTCAGGATGAAGCTGACTTTAGAGCTCTCTACGGCACCTTGCTTTGGAGACTCCTTTCCTGGGCGCGACGCAACCCACTGGTATCCACTCCACTGTATATTTGCAGAGATTTGGAGTCACGCCAAATCTTCGCTAAATCCTCAGAAAGTGGAAATGCTGGAGTCCTTTATTTGTGATTGGCTCAATCTGTGGGCTGAAGTTCAATTAGTTGTTGTTTCTCTGGAACTAGAATCTGCCCTCTCCTTTCTCACAACACGACATTAGAATCTAAGCGGTGTAGATCTAGAGTGAAGGATAAGACATTTGAAATGGCTCAGGGGAATATTATTTTCAGACAGAGGTTGGTCGGAACCTATAATACACTACCTGAGAGAATGATAGAGGTAGAACCTCTCAAAACAGTTAAAGGTGGGTAGTTAGCCATTCGAATCGCAAGATATCGTAGCAATTGAGAATAGTGTGGAGGTAACCCTATTAGTCGTAGCAGCACACAAAAAATGTTGGGATTCTCTACAGGCCAGGCAGCAGCGATGAAAAAAAAAGTACAGTCGATGTTTCGGGCCGAATCCCTTCTGTTTGACTAACAAGGGCTCGGCAAGTCCTGCCAAACGTTTGCACCCGAAACGTCGGCTGTATTTTTCTCTATAGATGCTGCCCTGCCTGCTAAGTACCTACAGCATTCAGTGCGTGTTGCTCGGATCTCCAGCATCTGCAGATTTTCTCGTGTTGCCCGAGAGTTGGCATGGCCATTCTGGCTTGCAATGAAGGCTTTTTCAATTCTTGACGCTCCGTAACAGCTGAGGAGCTATTGCAAATGAATAATCTTGTTGATCTGTATAAACTATTGGAATTGACTTAACATTTTCACCCGTAACGTGACAAAGCGAATGGATTTTATTGTGTTCCATACAGATATACCATGCCATGCATGAAGGCTTCGAGGCACCAAAAGGCAAATGAATGCAGAACATGTTGCTCTAGTTAATGCAATAGACATAAAGACCAGAGAACCATATACCAATTTCAGCACTGAAACAGGCCATCTCGGCCCTTCCAGTCCGTACCGAAGGCTCACTCTCACCTAGTCCGACTAGCCCGCACTCAGCACATAACACTCCATTCCATTCCTGTCCAGATACCTATCCAATTTTAATTAGAATATTAATAATGATCGGACCTAGGACACCAATATTACTGGTGGTGGTGGTGCTGGACTCACTGGTGGTGCTGGAAACAGATACATTGGGGACGTTTAAGAGACCTGTAACTGGGCAAAAGAATATGAAAAAAAAATTGACGGATATGGATATGTTGCAGCAACGGGGATCAGTTTGGATGGCCATTTCATCATTAATTTCTTTCGTTCATCACAATTTGGGGGCCGAAATATACAATCGTATACAATCTATTAGAACACAAGAAATTCAAGGTCACACCACACACGGCCGCACATTATTATACCATCAAGCAAACATATCACGCCGACGTGCCCCTATTCTCCAACACGGACACATACATATTCTCACTCAAACCACTCATAATAACTGATATTCGCTTCTTCTGTCCTTCTCAACTGCAGCCAACCTCACCGTGATTGGAGTGATGTTCCTCAGACGTTGTGGTCTCTCCAGATGTATCACCGTCTACCTGTTGTCGATGGCGGTAACGGATTTCCTGGTTATCATCACGGCCGTGATATTACTCCGGATTATTCCCATGAATTACCCGTCCAATGTCCCGACATTCATGCCGGGATGCATTCTGAATGTCGCCGTAGCGTTCGCCGTCAGAGACTGCTCCGTCTGGGTGACCGTGATGTTCACCTTTGATCACTATGTCGCTATCTGCTGCCAAAAGTTGAAAACGAAATAATTGCACCGAGCGGACGGCAATTGTGACGATCGGAACAGTGAGCCCCCTGAGCTGCTTTAAAAATACATTTAATTGTTTTGTATATGAACCTGCAAATGAATTCGAACCCACAACGTGTATACTTAAGTCCGCACATTACACCTCATTTGAATGGTTAATATATAGCAGAGTAGCTATAATTTTGATCCCTTTTCTGCCGTTCTTTCTCATTTTGCTGCTCAACTTGTCAACTATCAGAAACATCTTCAGGGCCATTAGAATTCGCAGGAGACTCCAAAGCGACGGGAACAGTGGGAGACAGAAAGACACGGACACAGACAGTCGCAGGAAGTCTATCGTCCTGCTCCTAACTATCTCGGGTATCTTCATCCTTTTGTGGTCGCTGGTACTGATAACTTTCCTCTACGTTCAAATACCGGCATCTCTTTCTTTTCAGGTTCCAATTTCCGTGTTTCAATATTCCCTCTGGAAGAAAGCGGATACGTGTTTCAGTTCCTGTGTTCCTGCGTGACGCCATTTATTTTTGCAGGGACACAGAGTAAGATCAGAAACGAGATGAAGCTGGGGCTGAAATATCCACCGAAACTAAATTATTAAATTCAGCCTTGGGTACAAAGAAGAAAGCTGCAGCCGCTGGAAATCAACAGTAACAGGCACGTAATGCTTGAGCAACTCAGCAGGTCAGGCAGGATCTACAGAAAAAAGTTACTGTCGACGTTTTGGGCCGAGGCCCTCCGACATAATCTGAATCACAGAGCATCAGAGTAACAGCTTGTCCACGACAAGTGTAAAGAATTTTTACGACCATCCACATTAATATCTAAGTAAAATCCATTTTACCGCTGAGTAGTTAAAATGCTCATTGTGCTTCTAAGTGTTCCTAACTGATCATTGTGCTTCTAAATGGTGAAGTCTAAATGATGACTTTTTGAGATACTTGTGGAACCTAAGACTTCTAGACTACCCGAACTTTGGTAGTTGCGAGGCGATGGCATGACCCGGAATAGAGGGGATCTTTCAAGCCTCTCCTTGCAGATAACACCAAAGGTGGAGAGGGTTATGCCCATGTGAATTGAACAAAAGTCCCAACTCATTCTAGATTCTTACGTTGCAAACGTATTTCATTTCCCGTCCCAGACAATGGCAACAAATCAGGATTCTTTCAACAGTACGTCTGTAGAAAAAAGTTCGAGCGTTTCATAACAATACGAAGCTCCGAAGATAGTAAAGATACTGTTGCACACTCTTTATTTTTACATGGATAGGTGTAACTCAAATAAGGTTGTTTTTTCATACTTTGTAATCATTTAAAAATGCAATAAAAAATTATTTAAAAAAATAATTAAAAAAAAAAAAAAAAGGTCATCCCATATGTCACTCCGGAATTTAAAGCTGCTGATTCTCACCGTGATCGATTTATTAATGTAGACTGACGCATATTCGCTCCCCTTCCCCTCGCACAAGCCAACGTTCAGCAATTCAGCGTGGTTGACATTGAGCAAGAGTCTGTTTCCTGGACCCGTACAATAAGAAAAGGGACACTTCAGCCCACGACATCCATGATGACCAATTTCATTTATTGAGCCAGTCCCATTTACCAGCCGTGCTCCGTATCTAAGCTTTAGTCCGATGCTACGTGCTGTCATCTTGTTATATTGTCAGCACGACGATAAGAATAAGTTGCGAGAATAGCTGTGAGGTGAGGACACTTGTCTTCGCTGCTATGCTGAGCAGCAGGAAGTGTACATGAACTCAGTAGAGGCAAGTCTACTTTTGTGATGCCCTGGACTTTATCCATACTCTCTGCGACTCCATCTGGTCTTGGTAAGGCTGTTCCCCTCCCAAGCTATCATGCTTCCAAGCAGGAGGTTGTTGACGGAAACCCAGACGCAAAATGTGAAAATTCTGACATTCGTTTTCCAAACCTGCTATGCCAAAGGGGCTAAAGAACTGATTGTGTGTTTAAAAGTACAAAGGAAATTTTAAACCGTCCGATTGCAATGCATTTGATCTAAATTCCGTCAGAAGATGATTGTACCATTTTGTCCTGAGCACATTTTTCCCTCATGCTCCGGCATAGTTAGTTATTCTCCAACATTTAGAATGTTCAGAGGCAAAGTATAAGATGTCAATGTCAGTTTACCTGAAAAATCCAACAATCCATGTGGACTGTCGTTCCGAGCTCGTGGCTCTCAATTTCAGTGGATCTCCACGGTCCAGGAGTTTTAAGTAGGTCTAGCAATTAACCTCCAAAAAATTCTAATGAGAAATAAATCAGGATACTAACATAAATTAGTGACCCAGAAATTTGAAGGCTATTTGGTCGTTGGAATTATCGTTTTACAAAGGATAACCACTTCTTGCTCCGATAGTGACTGCCATGTATATAGTTGGTTCAATCGATGGTGATACCCAAACATGTGCCTTTGATTATCAAGGCGAGTGTAACACGAAAAGATCACAAAATGTCTGTTTGAAGTAAAGTCAAAATATATTGAAAAAATCTGAATGAGCTGAAATATATACTCTATATATAGTACAATATATATCTTCAAAAATACCCACCACCTGGTCCAAGCCATCTTCTCGCAGCTTCACTCTAGGGGAAACAGGTACAGAAGCTTCAATATGCCCCTTCTCCTTTCAGTAAAAATGTTTTTCTCGAGCTTAGTGGCTAACCCACGCGTCATGGTAGGAGCTCAACTTGGTTGTCCGAGCCTACCTAAGTCGTACGCCATTCAGAACATGCAACAGATAGAGGAAGTTTGTCTACTTTGTCACTCCCTGCTACAACAATCTTAAGGAACCGTGCTCTGAAGCACATCAGCTATTCTCACATAACTATATTCAGTGGAAAAGAATTAAGTCTCAATATCCTGAAAGAGCTCATGTCCTGAAAAATCGAGAAAATCGAGAAATCTGAATGGACAGTCTTGCAATTGCTCCCAATTCTCACGCCGATCCTCGCAATCTAGGAAATCCAAGTACATTCGGTTGTCTTGCCAATGAACATCTACGTAATTCTGCGGAGCAACAAATATGGATACAAAAAAAAGTATTTTAAAGCCGGTGTTGTGTCTGTTTTGTATTCCGTGAGTTGCACTATCCCAGAATAACTGAAGGATAGTTGATCATTGAACAAAAGGAAAGGTGTGCTCCTTAATGAGCTTCTTGCTATTGTAGTGACAGCATACACAGTATGTGGCAGGCCCAGCGGGCATTCTAGTCAATGGTAAACGCCTGCCCTGTGAAGCAAAAGACTGGACAATGGTCGTGCCATTAATACCAAGGAGAAATAAACCTCTGTGTAAATCAAAATATCTGTTTGAAATTAAAAAGAAATCCATTGAAAAACGAAACTGAATGAATTACAATATATACAGAAGCAAAATCTATAACCAATAAACAACACTATTTGGATCAAGCCATTTCCTTGCAGCTACCATCGCACAGGACGTACAGAGGCCTGAGGTCACCTGCCAGCAAGTTAAAGAAAAGCAATTCCCTTAGGATCATGCTGTACTTGAACCAACTGACACAACCATAATCACTAGCTCAGTAGGGCAACTCTGGCTACCTGGTAAACACAAGAGACACAGGACGTCTAGAACAAACCACACCAAATGTTACAGGATCTCAGCAAGTCAGGCAGCATCTAGGGATCGAAATAATCAATCGGCGTTTCAAATAGAGACACTTCAGCGGGACTGACTACTTTGATCACTTTGTATTAAAATTGATTTTGTTTTATTTTGTTCTAATTGTGTTATGGCAATTATGCTCTTATTTTTAATGTTTGCATAAACTTTATAGTTTTTTCTTCTGAATGTTCCTTATATGCTGATACATGTCGGTAATGCTGCTGTAAGTATTTTTAACTGCACCTCTGCATTTATGTACTTGCACATATGACGATGAATATAACTTTGACATGAATTTGGTAGTCAACAATAAAGTTTAGGATGGCATAAAAGACCCCATGCAACAAAATGAAAGTTTTACAGGAAATTCTCCAATGATGGAGGCTGAACTATTCAATGTTCAACTGATTATCTTTATCTACAAAGGAGGAGTCTGCAGAACGTACGATGTATGGATATGAACTGGGTGCTCGACGCCCAGTTACAGTACCGTGGCGCTCAATGTTAATGTGCAGTTGTTAGTAAATAAGACTGAGGATGTCAGAGTAAGAATGCATTATCAGTCAGACCTGGCGTTTTGCTATGTCCCTTGTTTCACAGAAACAGGGCTCACTCCAACTCTCCTGACACAGTGGACCAGATCAATGGTTTATTACATGGACCAGACGGCAGCACCGGGGATAGGAAAAAGCGCCAAAGTCTTTTTCATGATAAAGTAGTGGCGGCACACAGTCATCTCCCATTCCTGCTTCCCGAAACTGCAACAACTGATGGTGAAGTGACCATATAAACCATATAACCATATAACAATTACAGCACGGAAACAGGCCATCTCGGCTCTTCTAGTCCGTGCCGAAGGCTTACTCTCACCTAGTCCCACTAGCCCGGACACAGCCCATAACCCTCCATTGCTTTCCTGCCCAAAACCTATCCAATTTTACTTTAAATTACAATAGCGAAACTGCTTATACCGCATCTACTGGAAGCTACCACTCTCTGAGTAAAGACATTTCACCTCGTGTTACTCTTAAACTTTTGCCCACTAACTCTCAACTGATGTCCTCTTGTTTGAATCTCCACTACTCTCAATGGAAAAAGCCTATCCACGTCAGCTCTATCAATCGCCCTCATAATTTTAAATACCTCTATCAAGTCCCCCCTCAACGTTCTACGCTCCAAGGAATAAAGACAGAACTTGTTCAATCTTTTCCTGTAACTTAGGTACTGAAACACAAGTAACATTCTAGTAAATCTTCTCTGTACTCTCTCTATTTTGTCGATACCTTTCCTATAATTTGGTGACCAAAACTGTACACAATACTCCAAATTCGGACTTATCAATCCCTTGTACAACTTTAACATTACATCCCAACTCCTATACTCAATGCTCTGATTTATAAAGGCCAACATACCAAAAGCTTTCTTCACCAACCAATCCACATGAGATTCCGCCTTCAAGGAACTATGCACCATTATTCCTTGATCACTATGTTCTACTGCATTCTTCAATGCCCTACCATTTACCATGTATGTCCTTTTGGATTATTCCTACCAAAATGTAGCACCTCACACTTATCAGCATTAAACACCATCCGCTGTTGTTCAGTCCACTCTTCTAACTGGCCTAAATCTCTCTTCAAGCTTTGAAAACCTACTTCATTATCCACAACGCCACCTACCTTACTATCATCTGCATACTTACTAGTCCAATTTCCCACCCCATCATGCAGATCATTAATGTAAATGACAAACAACATTGGACCCAGTACAGATCCCTGAGGAAAGCACTAGTCACCGGCCTCCAACCTGACAAACAGTTATCCACCACTACTCTCTGGCATCTCCCATCCAGCCACTGTTAAATTCATTACTACTTCAATATTAATACCTAACCATTGAACCTTCCTAACTAAACTTCCGTGCGGAACCTTGTCAAAGTCCTTACTGAAGTCCATATAGACTACATCCACTGCTTTACACTCGTCAACTTCCCTCGTAACCTCTTCAAAAAATTCAATAAGATTTGTCAAACATGACCTTCCACGCATAAATCCATGCTGATTGTTCCTAGTCAGACCCCGTCTATCCAGATAAATATATATGCCATCTCTAAGAATACTTTCCATTAATTTACACGCCACTGAGGTCAAACTGACAAGTCTATAATTGTTCGGTTTACTTTTAGAACCTTTTTTAAAAAATGGAACCACATGAGCAATACGCTAATTCTCCGGCACCATCCCCGTTTCGAATGGCATTTGGAATATTTCTGTCGGAGCCCCTGCTATTTCTACACTAACTTCCCTCAAGGTCCTAGGGCGTATCCTGTCAGAACCCGTAGATTTATCCACTTTATATTCCTTAAAAGCGCCAGTACTTCCTCCTCTTTAATCGTCATAGCTTCCATAACTTCCCTACTGGTTTCCCTTACCTTACTCAATCCAATATCCTTCTCCTTAGTGAATACCGAAGAAAAGAAATTGCTCAAAATCTCCCCCATCTATTTCGGTTCCACACATAGCTGTCCACTCTGATTCTCTAAGGGACCAATGTTATCCCTCACGATCCTTTTACGATTAATATAACTGTAGAAACCCTTTGGATTTATTTTCACATTCCTTGCCAAAGCAACTTCGTATCTTCTTTTAGCTTTTCTAATTTCTTTCTTAAGTTTCTTCTTACATTCTTTATATTCCACGAGCACCTTATTTACTCCATGCTGCCTAGATTAATTGTAGATATCTCTCTTTTTCCTAACCAATTTTCCAATATCCTTCTCTCAAAATTTTACCTTTTCCTTTCAACCTAACAGGAAAATAAAAATTCTGTCCCCTCAAAATTTCACCTTCAAATGACCTCCATTTCTCTATTACATCCTTCATATAAAACAAATTGTCCCAATATAGTCCTTTGAACGGCACTGAACTGCAGCAGGTATATAGATTATCAGCTGCCAGCGGCAGCGGTGGTGGAGGCAGAAACGATAGAGGTTTTAAGAGACGCCTGGATGGATACATGGAGTTTCGAAAAATAGAGTGCCATGTGTAAGACTAGGAAGTTCTAAGGTAAGTACATGTCCGGCACAGCTTTGTGGGCTGAAGGGCCTATATTCTACTGTAGGTTTTCTATGTTTCTAGTACCAAATCGTCTGGTCCACTGCACATTATATGCTCGGATAACAAGGAAAAAAGCTGAATATTCTCGAGAATTTATTAATGTTACAAAGCTGTTGGAAGGTTCACCAATAGTAAGGACCCTACGACCCAGAGTCGGTCTGATAACACAACGGTGTTAAACCACTGGTAAAGAAGGACATGAAAACACTGGATAGAGGAATCGAATTCGGGGTAATTGTAAATAGAAGAAAAAAATCTAATGATTCTCCCTGGTAAACTGATCAAGGACAAAATAAAGGTTCAAATCTAGGGTAAATCGTCTTTGGCTCATTGTGAACTGAGATTTCCCTCTGCTGTTGCTGCTAGCCTCACATATTTTCTCCAGCATGTTGTATGTTGCTTCACATTCTAATTCTTCAGTCTTCTGTGTCTATCAAATTGGCAAGATGCTGGAAGGATTATGCATCCTGAATACTTTTGGGCAAGTTTTATGGATTATGGGCCGCAGATCCTGAAAATCACCATGCAATTTCATGTTTTTGAAATCGCCTGTATTTGTTATTTCAATTCACAATTCAAGTAGGAATAAATGATGCCAAGATTACGAAGGCATTTTTGTTGGTCCACAAAGCAATCAGGTCATCAATAACAGGAAAATCTTGAACCGTGATTCATTTGTTTCACATTCTTTCTACTTTCTAATATTCAATTACTATCATTCTCCTGACTTCGTACAATTCACACACAACAATGCTGGAGGAACTCAACAGCCCAGGCAACGCCTATGGAAAAGAGTAAACTGTCAACGTTTCGTATTGAGACCCTTCATCAGAACATGCCTAAAACGTCGACTGTTTACTCCTTTCCATAGATGCTGCCTGATCTGCCGAGTTCTTCTAGTATTGTATGTGTGCTACCTTTGAATTACAGCATCACAAATTTTCCCGTGTTTGTGATGCACAAATATAGTGTGGTACTTGTAGAGAATGTGCCGTGCACCTGTGCTTGTCTGACAAGATCTCCCTATAACAAAAGCAGACTCCGTTGACAAGGTAAGCCAAAATTATATCCATAACAATGCAATTAGGGGTTATTGCACCATGTTGTGAGGCATCTTGGTACTAAAATATTGAAGAATGCAAAGTCGTATTTGTAGAGTTATTAACGGTCAGTTTTCTATCAGCCCAGGTCTCAAGGGCATGCCATAACAAAATTGAGCTGATTCCATCGCTTACTTAAAGAGGAAATGATCAAGTTACTCCACATACAGTGATGTTGCGATTGTGCCCAAAACTTCTGGGAAAGAGCATCTCCAGAGGTATCACTGTCTACCTGCTGTCGATGGCGGTAAGAGATTTCCTGATTATCATCACGTCTGTGATGTCAGTCCGGATTGTCACAGCACTTATCAGTCCAAAAAATTGATCATTATCTTGGGAGCATTCTGAATTTCACCGGAAGCGAACGCATTCGGAGACTGCTCCTGGGTGACAGTGATGTTCACCTTTGATCGCTATGTCGCTATTTGCTGCCAAAAGTTTAAAAGGAAATACCGCACCGAGCGAACGAAAAGTTCGGAAGAGTTAGTGCACTGACCTGCTTTAAATGCATTAATGGGATTTATATATGGACCTTCACGTGAAATCGAACCCATTAAAATGCCTAATTAAGTCAGCAGACTATACCTCATCTGGCTGGTTAATATTTTACAAGTTGGATAACATTTTGTCGCCTTTTCTGTCATTCGTTTTAATTTTACTGCTCTACTTGCTAGCCATCAGAAACATAAAGGCACAGGGAACGACGGAGACTGATACAGTTTGTTGGCGTCAACAGCGTCACCTGCCAGTCAGTATTGAACTCAAAGTGGGACTGCCTTGGGCACTCCATCTGCCGATTTTTCCCTCGGCGTTTACTTCCGCATTCTTCCCCGTGAGAGGGCATTGCCGCAAAGCAGCGGAGGTTTGAGAAAAGAGATTTGCTTCTCCTACATCAGCAGCCAACCACGGCTAACGATTTCTATCTAAGTGAGGAGACTGCTTTTAAGCTGCCAGTAGCTAGCCATGACCACTGACTCTCAGTGGAAATTATTCTGCCGTGCTTCGCAGCTGGGACAAACGTGAAGGCCAGAAGATGGACTTGCTCGTCAGAGGCTATTTCAGGCCCACGTCATTTGGAGCAATTATTAAGTAGTGGGAGATTGCTGCATTACCCCTCCACACTACACCGGCTATCACAGGAGAACCCAACCTTAAATGCATGGATGGAAATTACAACGCACATTTACAAAATGGAGAAGATAACAGCATTTTTTAATCATATGTTAGCAATTCAATGTACTCAGCGAAAAGAATTAGCTTCACATCTAACGTCGATATCAGCTACACTGGAAGATCGAGGACTCTCAATGGAGTCCTGGCGAATGAACAAATACGAAATTCTACTGAGCAATAAATCAGGATGTAAGAAGTATTAGTTAAAAAAATGCACATTTTTCGTATTCCGTGAGCTGCAGGAACCCAGATAAAAATTACCAGTAGTTTATCCTTGGATCCATCTGTGAGCAGAAGAAAAGATCTGCTGTTTAACAAGCCTTCTGCTGAATCCGTGGAGTGATAGTAGACATCTGGCTGGTTCAGCCGGCATTCCCGTCTACGGGAACATCCCGGCCTGGTAAACTGTAGACTGGGCTATGGGACGACCATTAATCCCAAGTGGAATCCTCTGTGGAATCAAAATAGCTGTTATAAATAACACTAATGTTCATTCAAAAATAGAAATGAATGAATTACGAGTTATAAAGGGACAACATCTATCCCGAAAGAACAGACCATTTGCTCCACCCTATTTTCTTGCAGCTACAATGCAGCATATGTACACACAAGCCCGATTTCTTCTGACACCAGTTTCAAGGACATCTACTTCCCTTCAACTATTTATTTCTTGAACCAACCGGCACATCCATAATTACTATAGTTTAACAGCACTATGACCACTTTCAACTGTTATATTTTCATTGGAGCACATCTCATCTCATTACATCCAATGTGCATGTTACTTTCCAATGCCTAAGCATCATACCCCTTTAACAGTGGGCTACAAATATACATCCTCCATTATATCCGCCAAGTAAGTACACCATAGCAGACTGAAGAAGTGATAGATAGGAGCTACAGTCACCACAAAGTTGCAAGAGATATGTTATTGCCTCTCTGTCAGGAGGAAAGAAGGGAATGAGCTGCCGTTGCAGGGTACCTATGAACAACAATCTCAAGTGCAGAGTACCTATGTACAATATTTCTACTATTTTGAACAATGTTGAGGGGAGTGAACTACCAATGGGGTGTCGTGGTGACTGAGACTGTAACACTGAATCTGGTGCTGTAGTTCAGAAAAAAAGAGTGGTTAGGGCGACTACAGTGGCGCGGCCGTTTTTTCTGTAGATCTGCAGAGAAAATTGACAGGGGGTAATTCATTTAACAACTACACATTGCATGGTCTCATTCCGTGCTGCGAGTCCAGCGGAACTGTTTGGCATCCTGGTTGCTAATTTATGTATTCCCAATAATGTCTGCTTGGTTGGTAAGGTCGGATGAGATTGCTGAGTTTTTGAAGCGTTGTGACGACGGGCGCTCTCTGCCTGCAGAGCTATAGCTGCTCGTCTGCTATAGTGCCTCTTCCTTTTTGTTCTGTAAGTGCCTGCTCTACTATTGGTCGGTCGGACCTCACCCACCCTGCAAGAATCTTGAAAGAACACGCCATCAGGACTACTTCTATTTAACCCCCCCCCCCTCGCCGATGACACGTAACCGCCATCTTGAGGCGGTACTGCACACGTTGGGTATCATTGAGGTCAAGGAACCCGTTGGAGAAGGTGAGCATAATATGATAGAATTCGCACAGCAATTTATGATAGAGCAGCTAAATGCATCATTATTACAGTGGAATTTTCAGAGGAATGAGAAAGGAGAAGGCCAAAATACATTGAAGGGGACATTAGCAGGGAGGACGGCAGAGCGGTAATGGCTGGCGATTCTGTCAGCCATTCGGAAGCTGCAGGATTAATGCATACCAAAGATGAAGAATTTTTCTGAAGTCAGGTTGACGTAAGTATGGCTGACAAAGGAGAAGGTATTTATTACAATAAAATTATTGGGAATTGAGAGCATTGGGAACCTTTTAAAAAGCAACCGAATGGAACTAAGGACGAGATGGAACACGACGGCAACCGAGTTGATGATATTAAAGTGTAGAGAGAACGAGAGAGTTAACATCAGACCGCTAGAAAATGATGCTTGACAGGTAGTAATGGGGAACAAGGAAATGGCGGATGAACCGAATAGGTATATTGCATTCGTCTTCACTGCGGAAACACGAGCAGTATGCCAGAAGTTCGAGAGGGTCAAGGGGTAGAAGCGAGTAAAGTTGCCATTACAGGAGCAGGGCTAGAGAACCTGAAAGGTTTGTAGCTGGATATGTCACCTGGAACAGATGGTCTACGCCGCAGTTTTATGAAGAAGGTGGCTGAAAAGTTTTCAGTGTCATTAGAAATAATCTTTCAAGAATCAATAGATTTTGTTATGGATCCAGAGCACTGAAAAACTGGAAATGCCACTCGACTCTTCAAGATGGGAGAGATGCAGAGGAATAGAGAATATAGACTAATTAGTCGTACCCTACTTCTTGGGAAGTTATTGGTGTCAATGATATGGTTTCAATTGACGAGTAAAGATGTGGTTTTCAGTCGATTGCTAAAGATGTGGTTTCAGGGTACTTGGAGGCACGAGACACAATAGGGCGAAGTCATGGCAAATCTTGCTGACAAACCTCATCGGAATTACTCTTTAAAAAGTAGCAAGCAAGTTACACAGAGGAGAATCGGTGGACGCTGTGCATTTTCGATTTTTAGATGGCCTTCGGCAAGCTGCAACACGTGAGTTTCATGGTTAAGAAACCACGATATACAGGAAAGCTGCTAGCATAAGTAAAGCATTGTCTAATTGGTAAGAGACAAAGAGTGGGAATAAACAATGCCTTTTCATATTGGCTTTCGGTGAATTGTGGCATTGCAGAGGGTGCGTATTATGACCGCTTCCCTTTATGGTATATGCCAATGAATTGGATGAAGAAATTGATGGCTTTGGAGCCGGTCTTCCGGATGGTACTAGCATAGGTAAAGGGGCACGCAATACAGAACGACTTAAACAAATTAGGAAAATCGGCAAAGAGGTAGCAGATGGAATACATAGTCGGGAGGTGCATTGTGATGCCCCTTGGTAGATGAAAAACTGAAGATATTTTTCAAATGGAGAAAAAAATTAAAATCTGAGGTGCAAATGGAATTCGGAATCCTCGTGCAGGATTCCACAGAGGGTCATTTGTATGTTTAATCAGTGATGAGGAAGGCAAATGCAAAGCTAGCACTCATTTTGAGGATTCGAATACTATATAAAATCAAGGACGTAATGTTAAGGCTTTAACGGGCACTTGTCAGGCCTCATTTAGAACATTCTGAGCAGGTTTGGGCCCATTATCATGGATATAATCTGATTTTGGTGAGGGTCCAACGGAGGTTCACTAAATGATCCCCGCAATGAACGGCTTATCACACGAAGAATGATTGATGACTCTGTGCCTAAAATCACTCAAATTAAGAAGAATAAAGTGGGATCTCATTCAAACCTGTAGAACATTCGAAAGACTCGTTAGCGCAGATTTGGAGAGGGTGTTTCCCATGCTGCATAAGTCTACGACCAGATGACACAGCTTCCGATTGGAGTGACGTCAATTTCTAACGGAGATGAGTGATAAATCTATGGAATCCGTAGCCACCGACGATTATGTAGTCAAATCATTGGATATAGTTAATGCAGATGTCGATAGATTCTTGATTAGTCAGGACATGGGTGTTACGGGGAGAAGGCAGGAGATTGGAGCTGAGGGAGAAAAGCTCAACCATGAGGAAATAGCGCAGCAGGCTCGATGAGTCAAATGTTCTATTTCTACTCCTGTATTTTATTGTCTTATTCGTTTACGGTCATAAGACTTTTCCTGGATGAATCGAAGCAGGATAATACATTATACACAATTATTCGTCAAAACAGCTGCGTCAAGTTGCTGAATGCAAATTAATGCAAATAGCATACAAAAACAATAATAATTTCTTGTACACTCTCTGGTGACGTGCGCCAGGTATAAATATACCAATATGTGAATGCAGAGCATTGTACTATTTCCCAAAAGCATTCAACAGCAATGCATGCTGTTTCACGTAGCACGGGTTTGCTCATTTATTACTCCATCATTGCAACTGTCGGCATTCCAGGTAAAGTATTTGTGTTCATTATCTATACGCAAAATACTCTGTAACGTTTTATTCAGCAGACTTTGCCGATGTTGTTATTCTCTGTCAATTGCGATAGTACATAAACAGTGCAAAAAAAGGAATAATGAAGCCGTGTTCATGGACTGTACAGACAGCTGATAGCAGAGGGGATCAAACTATTTCAGAATCATGGCGAGTGTGTCCTCTGGATGCTGTGCGATCTCCCACTCAACCCCACGGTAGTGGGGACAACAGATCAGTATAGTATACATCAAAGAGGATCACCATAATGTCCTGGATGGTGAAGGTCCTTAGTGATGGATTCTGTTTTGTTGTGGCACCAGTGCTTGAAGATATATTCGACGGTGGTTTTGCTCAGGATGGAGCTGAGACAATCCAGAGCTCTCTGCGGCATCCTGCTTTGGAGACGCCATTCCTGGGCGCGATGCAATGAAATGGAACCTTCCCCACTGTATATCTGCAGAAGTAACCCTATTAGTTGAAGCAACACTAACAAGACGCTGGGGAATCTCAGCAGCCCAGACAGCAGCAATGAAAAAAAAGGACAGTCGATGTTTCTGGCCGAAAGACTTCGGCAGGACTGACAAGGACTCAGCAGGTCCTGCCAATGGGTTTAAGCCCGAAACGTGGGCTATACATTTCTCTATAGATGCTGCCTGGCCTGCTGAGTTGCTACAGCATTCTGTGTGTGTTGCTCGGATTCCCAGTGTCTGCAGATATTCTCGTATTTCCCTATTAGTTGGCATAGCCATTCTGGCCTGAAATGAAAGCATTTTCAATTCTGGACGCTCCCTAGCAGCTGAGGTGCTTTTATAAATGAAAAATCTTATTGATCTGTGTAAAATATTGGAGTTGATTTACCATTTTCACCTGTAACGCGACAAAGTGAATAGCTTTTATTGCGTGCCATACCGACATACCATGCCATACAAAAAGTCTTGGAGACACCAAAAGGGGAAAAGAATAGAGAATATGCTGCTCTAGTTAGTGCAATAGACATATAGGCTGTATGATGGCTTTTCACCTGAGCAGCAAAAAATGCAGACGGGATCAATGCAGGGGAGTGCAATTTCTGTAATGACTTGGTCCTTTACAGAGCAGTTGCCGTGCGGAACTGGGAAGCATCCAGATTTCAGGCTTTTAAAGGAAGCTAAGCAGAAATCATGGACGTATTCTTGACTATTTTGCAAACGCCCTTGGCCACAGAATTTGCAGGAAAAATTAAGCATTGATTCCATGTTTAAGTAGGGAGGTAATATGAAACCGTGTAATTGCAGAGGTTAATCTATATTCAGTCCTATGACGATTGTGACTCAATGTCTTTCTAGAAGTTCTGGAAAATCTCATCCATTCAGACGAGTAACAAAAGTGCAGTACAATGATATTAATTCGTTGAAAATTTTATATTGGAAGATACCGTTCTTGCTCTGGATCTGTTCCACAAAGTTACACTGCCTGGAAAAATCCAAACTGCATTATGTTGCAAGATCACAAGGTAGTTCATCACAAGATGCAATTCTACAGTAGATAACAGTATGTCAATTCAGTCTCAAGCATCAAACTGATAGAAATCACGTTGAATACTTTCAGTTAGAATGTTTTCTTTGAATTTCAATGTTTTTTTTTCATTTGCCAGACACACCAAGCGCTCAAAATGCGAAACACAAACACAAATTCGCACACAATTAATAGACATTTATCTCTCTCTCTCTCTCACACACACACACACACACACACACACACACACACACACACACACACACACACACACACACACACACACACACACACACACACACACACCCCGATCGGAGTATATACCATTCACGTCAGTCATCCACAAAACAGACACCCACCACATCCCACACCACAAAATGTTATCATGCAATCATCATATTACGCAAGCACGCACAAACATTAAAAGGACTGTCTGATGGTGCTAGAGAGAGATACGTTGGGAACGATTAAGAGACCTTGAACTGTGCAAATGAATATGAAGAAAATTGACGGATATGGATACGGTACACGCAACGGGGATTAGTGTTGTTGGCCACTTTATCATTAATTTCTTTCGTTCAGCGCAATCTTGTCGGCCGAAGATTCTGTTCGATTCCTATACAGTTCTATGTTCAACGCTTCCCTCGCAATCATATGCAGTATATTCGAACACAAGAAATTCACAGTCACACCATACATGGGCCCACATTATTATAACATCAAGCAAATAAATCACGCCTACATGCCTCTATTCTCCAACACGGACTGATACATATTCTCATTCAAACCACTCACAATAACTGATATTCGCTTCTTCTGTCCTGCTCTGTTGCAGCCAAACTGGCCGTAATTGGAGTGATGATCCGCAGACGTTGTGGTCTCTCCAGATGTATCACCGTCTACCTGCTGTCGATGGCGGTGACAGATTTCCTGGTTATCATCACGGCCGTGATATTACTCCGCATTGTTCCCATGATATATCCGTCCAATCTTTTGACCTTCATGCCGGGGTGCATTGTGAATGTCACCGTAGCGTTCGCAGGAAGAGACTGTTCGGTCTGTGTGACGGTGATGTTCACCTTTGATCGCTTTGTGTCTATTTGCAGCCAAACATTTAAAACGAAATACTGCACCGAGCGAACGGCAATCGTGACGATGGGAACAGTGAGTGCCCTGAGCTGCTTAAAAAATGCATTTAAGGGTTTTATATATGAACCTGCAAATAAATTCGTACCTACCACGTGTATACTTAAGTCAGCATATTACACTTCAGCTGGCTGGTTAATATATAATTGGGTGGCTATCATTTTGACCCCTTTTCTCCCATTCGTTTTAATTTTGCTGCTCAACTTGTTAACCATCAGAAACATATTAAGGGCCATTAGAATTCGTAGGAGACTCCAAGGCAACGGGAACAGTGGGAGACAGAATGACACGGAGACAAACAGTCGCAGGAAGTCTATCGTCCTGCTCCTAAGTATCTCGGGTCTCTTCATCCTCTTGTGGATGTTGGTACTGATAACCTTCCACTCCGTTCACATTACCGGCATCTCTTTCTTTTCAGGTTCCAATTTCAATGAATCGAACTTCTCTCTGGAAGAAAGCGGTAAAGCGCTTCAGTTTCTGTGTTCCTGCGTGTAAACCATTTATTTATGCAGGGACACAGAGTAAGATCTGAGACGAGATAAAGCGGGGGCTGAAATATCCACTGAATCTCATTAATATATTTTATAAGTAATCTTTGTGTATAAAGAAGAAAGCTGCATCCGCTGGAAAACAAAAGTAACAGCCACGAAATGCTGGACGAAGTCAGCAGGCCAGGCAGCATCTAAGGAAAAAATTACTGTCGAGGTTTCGGGCCAATACCCTTCGGCATAATCTCAATCGCAGAGCATCGGCGAATCAGCTTGTAAACGAAAAGCGTAAGGAATTTATACGGCCAGGCACATTAAGAACAAAGTAAAGTCCATTTACTACAGCTACTCTATCTATTCCAAAATATCCCTTTGCCGCCACCTTTAGACCTGTTCTTAACAATCAAAAAAGTTATTTTTGAGATTTATATGGAACAATAGGAGAGCAAGACTTCGTTTATTTTTATTGTATTTGTCATTTAATATAAAATGTCCAAACGTCATGTGGTATTATTGGGCTGTAGAGTTGAGAACTATTATGTTCTATTTTTCAACAAATGATTCCCCTCATTGGGTAGAAATGCAATCTCACGATCTAAAATTACCTCTTCCTTTATAGAAATGCTCAGATACAGTTAGAAAATTACGGAAGCAAGCTAAAAAGTCCAATTGTAATGCACATGATAAAGATCTGGTATGATGTAAAGAAATATTTAAAGGAACCATATGTATTATCATAATATAGTCCAATATGCGGCAATCAGTTCTTTGTACCAGCAAGAGCAGATGGGACATTTAAAGAATGGAAATCCAAGGGACTTTAAATGATTCAAAACCTTTATTTGGCAGACTCAGACATTATGATGTCTTTTGAGGAGCTGAGGTGTACCTTTAACCTCAATAGTGAACATTTCTACAAAACCTCCAGCTAAGAAGTGTTGTTAAAGTAAACCAAAACAACAAACTTACCAGCCCCTTACATTCACACTTGGAAAAAAATATGATAAAGGACAGTTTAAGAAAGGGTATCCATTCGGAATTTTATAATTTTCTGATATCTTGCTCGTCTGAAAATTCACCACACAAATTGAAAACTTGGGAGGGAAATATGCAGCTTAAATTTTCCGACGAAGAGTGGAAAACAGCTTGTACCGATGTTCATACTAAATCAATAAACACTCGCCTTAAATTGATACCTTACAAATGGTTAATGTTGGCATTTTTCACACCAGTGGAATTAAATCGATACAACAAAAACATATCAGACATATGCAGAAAATGTACAGAAGCTAGAGGTATATTGTTTCATTGTATGTGGCAATGTAGAGAGACTGGAGCATTCTGGGAAGAGGTAGGAGCTATAATTGAGAAAATTATTTCAAAACAAGTTTCACTGGAGCCTAAACTCTTTCTGTTGGGTTTGTACCGAGAGAAACATAATTACAGTAAAAGTGAACAAGCATTTATATATCTCAGCTTACTTCATGATAAAAAATGTATTGCACAATTATGGAAAAGTACTCATTTACTCATAGACCAAGCACTACTGAATGGATAAGGCGGATGCTATCAAGTCTCCCATTGGAAAGGATAACCTATATATTAAGGTCTAAACAGCAGATATTTGAGAATATATCGCGACCCTTCATTAACTACGTCAAGGATTTGGACAATAGAAGATTAGAAGAGTATTACCTTCAGTAGACAATGCAGCTTCGAAATTGTAGAAATCTTATATTATTTATTTATTTATTGATTTTTGAATTGTATTTACCCAATTTCCCTCGGGATCAATAAAGTATTTCTGTCTGTCTGTCTTATAAATACCTGTTAAATTTTACACATTTTTAATATATAGATCACTACTTGCTGAAATAGGAAAAGCTTTTTTTGTGTTTGTGTGTGTGTTGTCTTGTTTGTTGCGCTAATACAACAACTTCTGTATTTTATGAATAATATACGAAAGTATCCGAAGGTAAAAGCTGTATGTCAGAAAGACTGACAGACTTTATTGATCCCGAGGGAAATTGGGTTTCGTTACAGTCGCACCAACCAAGAATAGTGTAGAAACATAGCAACATAAAAACATAAATAATTAAATAATAATAATTATAATAAGTGAATTATGCAACGTGGAAATAAGTCCAGGACCAGCCTATTGGCTCAGGGTGTCTGACGATCCGAGGGAGGAGTTGTAAAGATGGATGTAAAGGCAGAAATGACTTCCTATGACGCTCAGTGTTGTATCTCGTTGGAATGAGTCTGTGGCTGAATGTACTCCTGTGCCTAAGTAGTACATTATGGAGTGGATGGGAGACATTCTCCAAGTATGCGTGCAACTTGGACAGCATCCTCTTTTCAGACACCCTGGTATTAAAATGCAAATAAACATATTGTGGCAAAAAAGTTCATTTTTCCGCTGAGCAGTTAAAACTTTCATTGTGCTTCTAACTGATCCTCATGTGGATTTTGCTGACTGGTTGAGATACCTATCGTATCATAGATTTCTAGACTACCTGATCGACGGTAGCTTCGAGGCGATAGCATGACCCGTAATAGAGGGGAGCCTTCATTCGGTCTTTTGCCATCCTGAGGCAGCGTCTCCTGTAGTTAACACCAATGTTGGTGAGGGTTATGCCCATGTGTACAGAGCAAAATTCCCAAGGCATTCTGGAGTCCTACGTTGCAAACGCATCGCAATTGCCGTCCTAGAAAATGACAACTACTCAGGATTATTTCAGTAGTACATCTGCAGACGTCAGTTCCAGTGTTTCATAACAATGCGAACCTCCGAAAGTAGTAAAGATACTGGTGCACACTCTTTGTTAATACATTCATAAGCGGAACTCAGGGAAGGTCCACCAGTCTGTCACTCAGAAATTTATAGCTGCTGACTCTGTCCGTAATCGATGCATTAGTGTGGACTGACGTATGTTTGCTCCCCTTCCCCTTGCTGAAGCCAACATTCAGCATTTCAGTTTTGTTAACGTTGAGCACGAGATTGTTTCATGGACCTGTACAGGAAGAAAAGGGACCCCTCAGCCTAAGCCATCCATGAAGACCAATTTCATTTACTGAGCCAGTCCTATTTACTAGTCGTGCTCCGTAACTGAGCTTTAGTCCGATGCTACGTGCTCTCGTCTTTTTATATTGTCAGCACCAGGATAGGAAATAGTTGCGAGAATGGCTGTAATGGGAGGATAGTTGGTTTCTCTGCTATGCTGAGCAGCAGAAGGTGTAGATGAACTCAGTGGAGGCAAGACACTGTTGTGATGCCCTGGACTTTATCCATAGCTCTCTGCGATTCCATCTGGTCTTGGGTAAGGCTGTTCCCCTGCCAGTCTATCATGCTTCAAGGCCTGGTTAACGGAAGCCCGGACACAAATTATGAAAATTCTGACTTCCATTTTCCAAATCTGCTATGCCATAGGGGTCTACAGAACTGAATTTTATGTTTACAAGTACGAAGGAAATTTTAAACCATGCGATTGCAGTGCAGTTGATCTACACTCAGTCAGAGGATGATTGTGCCATTTTGCCCTGAACACATTTTTCCCTCATGCTCCTGCATACATTAGTTATTGTGCCCTATTTAGATTACTCAGAGGCAAAGCATCGGCCTCACATCTGATGTCAATGTCAGCTTCCCTGAAAAAATAAACAGTCCATGTGGACGGTGCTTCCGAGTTCTTGACTCTCAATTTTAGTGGATCCTCACGGTCCAGATACTCCAAGTTGGATAACAAATAAACCTCCAAAAATTCTAATGAGTAATATTTCAGGATGTAAAAATCAGGACCCAGAAATGTGAAGGCTATTTGGTCGCTGCAATAATCTTTTTACAAAGGTTAACCACCTTCTTGCTCCGATGATCAGCGTGTGTGTAGTTGGTGAAAACGGCGGTGATCCCCAAGACTGTGCTATTGATTATCAAGACGAGTGAAACACGTGAACACATCAAAATGTCTGTTTAAAGTAATGTCAAAATGTACTGAAAAAATATGAATGAATTGAAATACATACTATATATAATATTATATATATCTTCAACAATCCCCACCACCTGGTCCATGCCATCTTCTGACAGCTTCAATCTGGGGAAAAAGGCACAGAAGATTTAAGTATCCCCTTCTCCTTTCAGTAGAAATGGATCTGTCGGGGTTCGTAGCTAAGCCCCGCGCGAAAGCCAGGAGCTGAACTTGGTTGCAAGAGGCTACCTGAGGGGTACGCCATTGAGAGAAGACAATAGATAGCGAGAGTGTGTCTACTTTGCCACCCCCGTTTATAACAAACTTAAAGAATCATGCTCTGATACATATCAGCTATTCTCACTCATCGATATATTCAGTGGAAGAGAATCAGTCTCATATCTGATACCAATATCCTGAAAGATCAAGAAATCTGAATGGAGAGTCCTGCAGTGCTCCCCATTCTCACGCCAATCCCCGCCATCCAGAAGATCAAACATCATTTGTTTGACTTGCCAATGAACATCTAAGTATTTCAGCTGAGAAACAAATAGAGATGCAATAAAAGTCTTTTAAAGGCAGTGTTGTGTCCATTTAGTATTTCGTGAGTCGCAGTATATTCCCACTTTCCCTGCTTCCTTCTCACGCCTTGTCCTCTTCCTGGTACTTCAGTGTCTGTGTCTTGCATTTGGGTCCGCTCCAAACGCCCACATTATGAAATAAACTTCTGTGGAAATAAAATTATTTGTATGAAATAAAGCCGAAATCCATTGAAAAATGTTACTGAATGAAATACAATATATAAAGAGGTAGCATCGATCATCAATGAACATCACCATTTGGACCATGCTACTTTCTCGCAGCTACCATCGGACAGGAAGTACAGAAGCCGGAGGTCACCTGCCATCAGGTTCAGGGAAAACGACTCACTTTCAACCATTCTAATTTGAACCAACTGGCAAAAACCCTAATCACTAGCTCAGTATGGCAACTCTGTCTACCTGGGAAACACAACAGACGCAGGATGTCTTGAACAACCCACACAAAATGTTGGAAGAACTGAGCAAATCAGGCAACATCTATGGAATTTTATGCTTTTTTTTTCTTGTGAATTCTCCTCATGTGATGAATATGTCGGTAATGCAGCTATATTTTTAATTGCACCTCTGCATATATGTACGTATGACAACAAACTTAACTTTAACATAAGCTGGGGAGTCATCAATCACTATCGGTCGGTCAGGCATCACCCACCTGCAAGAATCTTCAAAGAATCCCTCCCCGCGGTACGGCTCACGTTGGGAATCATGGAGGTCAAGGAACCCGTTGGAGAAGGTGAGCATAATACGATAGAATTCGCCCAGCAATTTATGATAGAGAAGCTAAAGTCAAATGCATCATTATTACAGTGGAATAAAGCAATTTCCAGAGGCATGAGAGAGGAGATGGAAAAAATTAATTGGAAGGGAACATTAGCAGGGAGGATGGCAGAGCGGCAATGGCTGGAGGCTCTGTGAGTCTTCCAGAAGCTACAGGATAGATGCATCTCAAAGAAGAAGAATTTTACTAAACTCAGGTTGACACAACTGTGGCTGACAAATAAAATCAAATATTACATTAACGCCTTAGAGAGGGTATGTATTAGAATAGAATTATACGTAATTTAGAGCATTGGGAACCTTTTAAAAAGCAACCGAATGGAACTAAAGAAAATTCAGAAGGAAGGACGTAATGGAACACTACGGCAAAATGTATCAAAATGTAAAGAGAAAGAGAAAGATAACATCAGACAGCTGGAGAATGATGCTGGACAGGTAGTAATGGGGTATAAGGAAATGGCGGATAAACCGAATAAGTATCTTGCGTTAGTCTTCACTGTGGAAACACGAGCAGTATGCCAGAAGTTCGAAAGGGTCAAGGGGCAGAAGCGAGTGAAGTTGCCAATACTTAGAGCAGGGCTAGAAAACCGGAAAGGTTTGAAGCCAGATATGTCAGCTGAACCAGATGGGCTACGCTGCAGGTTTTTGAAAAAAGTGGTTGAAAAGATGTCGGTGCATTAGAAATAATCATTCAAGATCCAAAAGAATCAGTCATGAATCCAGAACACTGAAAAATTAAAAATGCCATTCCACTCTTCAAGATGTGAGAGAGGCTAAAGAAAAGAGATTATAGAGCAAGTAGTCGTTGCTAGGAAGATATTGGAGTCAATGATATCGCTTCGAGTTGATTGATGAGAATGTGGTTTTGAGTTGATTTGTAGGTAAGTCACCATGGTAAGCCTTGCCTGGCAAATCTGTTGAAATTACTTTTTAAAAATAACAAGCAAGATACACAAAGGAGAATCGGTGGCGTTGTGTATTTTCGAATTTCTGAAGGCCTTCGACAAGATGCTACAAATCAGTTTCGTGTTTAAGAGACCACGACATACAGGAAAGCTGCTGGCATAAGTAGAGTATTGTGTGATTGGTAAGAGACGAAGAGTGGGAATAAGGAATGCCTTTTCAAATTGGCTGACGGTGAATTGTGGTGTACCACAAGGTTCTATGACAGGACCGCCTCCCTCTATGGTATAGGTCAATGATTTGGATGACGAAATTGATGGCTTTGTGGCAAATCTTCCAGACGATACGAGGATAGGTGAATGGACATGTAACACTCAGGAAGCAGAGAGGCTACAAAACGACTTAAACAAATTAGGAGAATGGGCAAAGAGATATCAGATGGAATACATAGTCGGGTGGTGTCTGGCCATGCAACTCGGTAGACGAAGAAGTGAAGATAATTTTTGAAGTGGATTAAAAAATTAGAATCTGACGTTCAAGTGGAATTCAGAGACCTCGTGCAGGATTCCCTAAAGGGTCATTTATAGGTACATTCGGTGGTGAGGAAGGCAAATGCAATACTCGCATTCATTTCGATGATTCGAATATAAAATAAAGCACATAATGTTAAAGATTCATCGGGCACTTGTAAAGCCTCATTCAGAATATTCCGAGAAGTTCTTGGCCTCTTATCTCAGATATGATGTGCTGACTTTGGAGAGGGTTCAAGAAAGGTTCACTAAATGATTCCCGCAATTAACGTTTTATCATACCAAGGATGACTGATGGCTCTGGGCCTGTACTCCCTAAAATTCAGAAGAATAAAGGGTGATCTCATTGAAACCAATAGGACGTTGGAAAGACTCGGTAGCGTAGATTTGGAGAGGGTGTTTCCCATGCTGGGTTAGTCTACGACCAGACGACATCGCCTCTGAATGGAGGGACATCCATTTCGAATGGAGATGAGGGGTAAATCTATCGAACCTGCAGCCACGGACGATTTTATTGTCAAAATCAATGGGTATAGTAAATGCAGATGTCGATATAGTCTTGATTAGTCAGGATACGGAAGGTTAAGGGGAGAAGGCAGGAGATTGGAGCTGAGAGGGAAAAGCTCAGCCATGAGGAAATGGCGAAGCAGACTCGATGAGCCAAATATCCTATTTCTACTATATTTTATTGTCTTATTCTCTGAGGGTCTTAAGACAGTAGTTACTTTTCCTGGATGAAATCGAAGAAGGATAACACAAGTATTCATCAAAACTGTTGCTTCAAGTTGTTAATTGTGAATTAATGCTAATAGCATACAAAAACAATAATACTTTCTAGTATGCTCCCTGGTGACGTGAGCCGGCTATAAATATGCCAGTATGTGAGTGCAGAGTGTTCTACTATATACCTAAAGCATTCGACAACAATGCACGGTGTTTCAAGTAGCTCTGGTTTGATCATTTATTATTCCATCATTGCAACTGTCGGTATTCCAGGTAAAGTATTTGTGTTCAATATCTATCCGCAAAATACTGTGAAACGTCGTTTTCCAAAGATGTGACGGAACACATTGATAAAGGAAAAGCAGTAGATGTAGTGTATATTGATTTCAGCAAGGCTTTTGATAACGTACCCGGTGCAGGACCTATTCAGAAAGTAAGGAGGCATGGGATCGAAGGGGACATTGCTTTGTGGATCCAGAACTGGCTTGCCCACAGAAGGCAAAGTGTGGTTGTAGACGGGTCATATTCTGCATGGAGGGCTGTGACTAGTGGTATGCATGAGGGATCTGTTCTGGGACCGTTACTCTTTGTGATTTTTATGAATAACCTGGATAAGGAAGTGGATGGATAGGTTAGTAAGTTTGCTGATGACACAAAAGTTGGAAGAGTTGTGGATAGTGTAGAGGGCTGTCAGAGGTTACAGCGAAACATTGATTGATGAAAAATTATGCTGAGAAGTAGCAGATGGAGTGTGAAGTGGTTCATTTTGGTAAGTCAAATATGATGGGAGAATATTGCATTAATGGTAACACTCTTAGCAGTGTAGATGATCAGAGGGATCTTTGGGTCCTACTCCATAAGACACTCAAAGCGGCTGCGCAAGTTGACTTTGTGATTAAGAAGACATGCAGTGCATTGACCTTCATCAATCGTGGGATTGAGTTTCAGACCCGTGAGGTAATGTTGCAGCTCTCTAGGACCCTGGTCAGAGCCCACTTGGAGTATTGTGCTCAGTTCTGATCACGTCACTGCAGGAAGGATTTGGAAGCCTTAGAAAGGGTACAAAGGAAATTTACAAGGATGTTGCATGGATTGGGGAGCATGCCTTATGAAATCAGGTTGAGTGAACTCGGTCTTTACTCCTTCGAGCGACGGAAGTTGAGAGGTGACCTAACAGAGATGTATAAGATAATGAGAAGCATTGATTTTTGTGGATAGTCAGAGGCTTTTTCCAACGGCTGAAATGGTTGCCACAAAAGGACACAAGTTTAAGGTGCTGGGGAGTAGGTACAGAGGAAATGTCAGGGGTAAGTGTTTTACGCAGAGAATGGTGCGTGCATGGAATGCTGCAAGCAATGGTGGTGGAAACGGATATGATGGGGTCTTTTAAAAGACTTTTAGATAAGTACATGGAGCTTAGAAAAATGGAGGGCTATGGGTAAGCCTAGTAATTTCTAAAGTAGGGACATGTTTGGCAGAACTTTGTGGGCTGATGTGCCTGTATTGTGCATATTGGAAGATATCGTTCTTGCTCTAGATCTGTTCCACAGATATACTCCCTGGTAAAATCCAAACTGCATTGTGTTGCAACAATGCACAAGGTAGTTCATCACAAGATGCAATTCTACAGTCTGTCAATGCATTCTCAAACGTCAAGGAGGTAGAGGTCGTATTGAATACCTTCAGTTAGATGGTTTTCTTTGAATTTCATTATTTTCTTCTTTTGTCAGTCACACCAAGCACACAAAATGTGCACCACAAACATACATTCCTACACAATTATTAGACATTCTCTCTCTCTCTCACACACACACCCACACACACACACACGATCAGGGTATATAACATTCACGTCAGACATACTCAAAACAGACACAGACCACATCTCACACCACAAAAAAAAAGTTATCATGCAATCATCACATTATGCAAGCACACACAAACATTAAACCGACTGTCTGGTGCTTCTAGAGACAGACACATTGGGGACGTTTAAGAGACCTTTAACTGGGCAAGTGAATATGAAGAAAACTGTCGGATGTGGATATAGTGCAAGCAACGGGGATTAGTTTTGATGGCCACTTTATCATTAATTTCTTTTGTTCAACACAATCTTGTGGGCCGAAGATCCTGTTCGTTTCCTATACTGTTCTATGTTCAACGTTCCGCTCGCAATCATATATAATATATTCGAACACAAGGAATTCACAGTCACACCACACACGGGCCCACATTATTATAACATCAAGCAAACACATCACGCATACATGCCTCTATTCCCCAACACGGACTGATACATATTCTCACTCAAACCGCTCATAACAACTGACATTCGCTTCTTCTGTCCTCCTCTGTTGCAGCCAACGTGGCAGTGATTGCGGTGATGTTCCGCAGACGTTGTGGTCTCTCCAGATGTATCACCGTCTACCTGCTGTCGATGGCGGTGACGGATTTTCTCGTTATTATCACGGCCGTGATCTTACTCCGGATTATTCCCATGACTTATCCATCCAATGTCCTGACCATCATCCCGGGGTGCATTGTGAATGTCACCGTAGCGTACGCCGTCAGAGACTGTTCCGTCTGGGTGACGGTGATGTTCACCTTTGATCGCTATGTCGCTATCTGCTGCCAAAAGTTGAAAACGAAATACTGCACCGAGCGAACGGCAATTGTGACAATCGGAACAGTGAGCGCCCTGAGCTGCTTTAAAAATGCATTTAATTGTTTTGTATATGAACCTGCAAATGAGTTCGTACCCACAACGTGCATAATTAAAACAGCATATTACACCTCAGTTGGCTGGTTAGTATATAACTGGGTGGCTATCATTTTGATCCCTTTTCTGCCATTCGTTCTAATTGTTCTGCTCAACTTGTTAACCATCAGAAACATTTTAAGGGCCATTCGAATTCGCAGGAGACTACAAGGCGACGGTAACAGTGGGAGACAGAATGACACGGAGACAGACAGTCGCAGGAAGTCCATCGTCCTGCTCCTAAGTATATCTGGTGTCTTCATCCTCTTGTGGCTGTTGGTACTGATAACTTTCCTCTACGTTTATATTACCGGCATCTCTTTCTTTTCAGGTTCCAATTTCAATGATTCAATATTTCCTCTGGAAGAAAGCGGTAACGCCCTTCAGTTCCTGTGTTCCTGCGTGAACCCATTTATTTATGCAGGGACACAGAGTAAGATCAGAGACGAGATAAAGATGGGTCTGAAATATCCACTGACTCTCATTAATAAATTATTAAAGTAAGCCTTGTGTATAATAAAATAAAGCTTCAGCCGCTGGAAGTCAAAAGTAACAGCCACGTAATGCTGGAGAACCTCAGCGGACCGGGCAGCATCTATGGAAAGACATTACTGTCGACGTTCCGGTCCGAGACCCTCCGGCATAATCCAAATCACAGATCATCAGCGAAACATCTTGCACACGACGAGTGTAAGGAAAGTTTACGACCATACAATTTCAGAACTAAGTAAAGTTCATTTTACCGCTAAGTAGATAAAAAGTTCATTGTGCTTCTAAATGATCCTTATTCGGATTTTGCTGACTGGTTTGGATACCTGTGGAAACTTAGACTTCTAGACCACCTGCCCGATAGTAGCTGCTGTACGATGGCATGGCCCGGATTAGAGGAGATCTTTCGTGCTCTCTGTTGCCATCCTGCGGCAGCCTCTCCTGTAGTTAACACCAAATGTGGTGAGAGTTATGCCCATGTGTATTGAGCAAAATTCCCAAATCTTTCCAGACTTTTACGTTGCAAACGCATTTCATTTCCCGTCCCAGACAATGGCAACTCCTCAGCATTTTTTCAACAGTACGTCTGTAGAAGTCGGTTACAGTCTTTCATAACAATACGAACCTCCGAAGATAGTAAAGGTATTGGTACGCACTCTTTCTTATCACATTTATATGCAGAACTCAAGGATGGTCATACAATATGTCACTCACAAATTTAAAGCTACTGATTCTGTCTGTGATCAATGCATTAATGTGGAATGACGCATGTTCGCTCCCCTTCCCCTCCCACAAGCCAACATTCAGCATTTCAGTTTTGTTCACGTTGAGCAAGAGACGATTCACTATGTACACTATGAAAAGGGACGCTTCAGCCCAAGACATCCATGACGACCAATTTCATTTACTGAACCAGTCCCATTTCCCAGCCGTGCTTTATATCTAAGCTTTATTCCGATGCGACGTGATCTCATCTTTCTATATTGTCAGCACGTCGATAGGAAAAAGTTGCGAGAATAGCTGTGATGGGAGGATACTTGTTTTCGCTACTATGCTGAGCAGCAGGAAGTGTAGATGAACTCAGTGAAGCGAAAAATACTTTAGTGATGCCCGGAGCATTATCCAAAGCTCTCTACGATTCTGTCTGGTCTTGGGGAAGTTTGGTCCCCTGCCACACTAACATGCTTCAAGGCCGGATTAACGGAAGCCCGGACACAAATTGTGAAAATTCCGACTTTCATTTTCCAAACCTGCTATGCCATAGGACACTAAAAAACTGATTCTGTGTTTAAAAGTACGAAGGACATTTTAAACCGTGCGATTGCAGTGCAGCTGATCTTCACTCAGTCAGAGGATGATTATGCCATTTTGCCATGAACACATTTTTCCATCGTGCTCCAGCATAAATTGGTTTTTCTGCACTGTTTAGACTACTCAGAGGCAGAGCAACGGCCTCATATCCAATTAGCTTCCCTGAAAAAAAATCCATGTGGACGATGCTTCCAAGTTCTGGACTCTCAGTTTTAGTGTATCACCATGGTCCATTGGTTGGACGACCAATGAAACTCCAAGAAATTCTGATGAGAAATAAATCAGGATATAAAATAAATTAGGGACCCAGAAAGTTAGAGGCTAATTGGTCGTTGGAATTGTCTTTTTACAAAGGACAGCTAGCTTCTTGCTCTGAAACTGACCGCCATGTTCATAGTTGGTGCAATCGATGGTGATAGCCAAGCATTTGCCATTGATTATCAAGGCGAGTGAAACACGTGAAAATGTCAAAATTTCTGTTTAAAGTAAAATCAAAATCCGTTGAAAAAAATCTGCATGAACTGAAATACATACTGTACGAGGACAATATATATCTTCACTAATCCCCACCACCTTGTCCATGCCATCTTCTTCTCGCAGCTTCAGTCTGAGTAAAAAAGGTACAGAAGCTTCAGTTTTCCCTTTCTGCTTTCAGTAGAAATAGTTCTGTGGTGCTTCGTAGCTAACCCACGCGTGAAGGCCAGGAGCTGGACTTGGTTGTCAGAGGCTATCTGATGCATACGCCATTTGGAGTATGCCATAGATTAGCGACAGTATGTATATTCGCCGCCCCCGGCTATAACAATCTTAAGGAATCATGCTTTGATACACATCAGCTATTCTCACTCATCAACATATTCAGTGGAAGCGAATCAGTCTCAAATATGATACCAATATCCTGAAAGATCTAATCTCCTGAAAGATCGCGAAATCTGAAAGCAGAGTACTGCAGTGCTCCCCATTCTTGCACCAATCCCCGCCATCCAGAAAATCCAAAATCATTCATTTGCCTTGCCAATGAACATTTAAGTAACTCTGCTGACCAACAAATGCGGATGCAATAAAAGTCTTTTAAAGGCAGTGCTTTGTCTATTTTGTATATCGTGAGTCGCCTTAACCTAGAAAAACTGAAGGATAATTGATCGCTGAATAAAAGAAACCGTCTGCTCCTTAACCAGCCTCTTGCTAATGTAGTGACAGTATACACTGTATGTGGCCGGTTCAGAGAGCAGTCCAATCAATGGAAAATGCCTGCCCTGTGAATAAGAAGACTGCACAATGGTGGTGCCATTAATACCAAGGCGACATAAATGTCATGGTCCGCTCCATGAAATACGCATTCCAGTTCACAGTCCGGACCTGGTTACTTATTCCAGGTTTTACAGATGTCCCCAATTTCTGTTGAGGCAGCTGATTCTCGTTTGGGTTGGCTTCATAAATAGCTTCAGAATTTAGTCTCTGGCTGCTGGATTGTCTTGACAATACCCCCTCCCTTCTCTTCCCTTCAGCTTCCTCCTGAAGCCTAGAGCCATGGCTCGCCTGGAGCCTCACCTTGCCTCGACTGCTGCTTTGCCTCGCCTGGAGCCTGGCCTTGCCTGTAACCCTTGCCTTCACTGCTGTCAAGTTCAACCACCTGAGCAAGGGAAGGAACTGTCTTTTCTTGTTTTGAATTGTTTCCGTGTCCTCACCTGCACTTGGTACGTACAGCCATCTGCCGCTACAATGTATTGGGAACTGTCTTGTCGTACTCTGCATTCTTTGTCATGAGACCCGGCCCTACGTCCTATTCCGAAGGAATGGTCCCGGCTCTGTGTTCCATCTTCCTGTCTCTTGCTCGACCAAGCTTCTGCGTTCCTTTCTCTCCCTCGATCAAGTAACTGCGTTCTTGTCTCTTCCTCAACCACGTCAACCCTTAGGGGGCTCGTCTAGTCCTAAGTACGTCCTATAGCCTGTCCAAGCCACGGCTTTGTGTTCACATCTTGTCCATGTGCCTCTCCCAGCCCACGAGTACATTGCACAGCCTGGTGCTAGCTTTCCCCCGACCTGTGCTGGGGTTCCCATGTCCTGCACATGAGTCTCACGTCCAATCCTGTTGCCACCCAACGTCCTGTCCTCGCCTAGATCCGGACTCCAAGCCCAAGTCAAGAACTAGGTTCTGCGTTCCTGTCCAGTCTCTGGCTCGCAGTCTTTTTCCAGGTTTCAAATTCCTAGTTCCCAGTTCCGAGTTCCTCTTCCAGGGTCCGCTATCCTAGCCCAGGTCCGGAATCCTTGTCTCGTCCAGGGCCTGTGTCATGTCCAGCGTCCTTTCATCCCCACTTTCCTTGCTTCCTTCTCACGCCTAGTCCTCTTCTTGGTAGTTCAGTGTCTGTGTCTTCCATTTGGATCCGCTCCCAATGCCCGCATTATGACAATAAACCTCTGTAGAAATCAAATTATGTGTATGAAATAAAGCAGAAATCCATTGAAAACTGTAACTGAACAAAATACAATATATAAAGAGGCAGCTTCTGTCACCAATGAACACCACCATTTGGACCATGCCACTTTCTCGCAGCTACCATCGGGCAGGAGGTACAGAAGCCTGAGGTCATCTGCCCTCAGGGTCAGGAAAAACAATTCTCTTTCAAACATTTTACACTTGAACCAACTGGCAAAACCCTAATCACTAGCTCAGTCTGGCAACTCTGGTTACCTAGTAAACACAAGAGACGCAGGATATCTTAATCAAACCACACAAAATGTTGGAGGAACTGAACAAATCAGGCAACATCTGTGGAACGAAATAATCGGTCGACATTTCAAATAGAGACCCTCTAGCAGGACTGACTACTTTGATCACTTTCCATTAAAATTGAATTTGTTTCACTTTGTTCTAATTGTGTTATTGTAATTATGCTCTTACTTTTATCATTTGAATGTACTTTATAGTTTTTTTTTCTTGTGCATTCTCCATATATGCTGCTACATGTCGGTAATGCAGCTATATTTTTAATTGCACCTCTGCATGTATGTACTTGTTCGGATGACGACAAACTTAACTTTGACATAAATTGGAGAGTCATCAATCACTATCGGTTGGTCAGGCCTCACCCACCTGCAAAAATCTTCAAAGAATCCCTCCCCAGACTACACCCCGCCCCCCCCGCCGCTGATGACGCGTAACCGCCACATTCGGGCTGTACCGCTCACGTTGGGAATCATCGAGGTCATGGAACCCGTTGGAGAAGGTGAGCATAATACGATATAATTCGCCCAGCAATTTATGACAGAGCAGCTAAAGTCAAATGTGTAGCGGTGTGCTACACGCAGCGCTGAAATAACGACACGTGGTCAGTGAGCTGCAGTTGCAAAAGAGGTTTATTCATACTTCGCGGCCTCGCTTTAAAGCCTTCCTGTTCACGCCCTCCCGGGCGGGAATGCTATAGGAGGCGCGTATCCACAGTCCCGTCCTGCGCGCGGGCTGTTCCCCTTGCTGGTGAAGCAGGCTTGGCGCCCTTTTTGGGACCGGCCTCAATGCCGGCGCGCGCCGCTTTGTGTGCCGGTTCGAGTGCGCTGGGTAGTGGGTCTTCACAAATGCATCATTATTACAGTGGATTAAATGGATGTTCAGAGGCATGAGAGAGGAGATGGGCAAAATTAATTGGAAGGGAACATTAGTAGGGAGGACGGCGGAGCAGCAATGGCTGGAGTTTCAGTGAGTCTTCCGGAAGCTGCAGGATAGATGCATCTCAAAGAAGAATTTTTCTAAAGTCAGATTGACGCAACTGTGGCTGACAAGAGAAGGCAAATATTACATAAACGCCTTAGAGAGGGTATGTATTAGAATAGAATTATTCAGAATTTAGAGCATTGGGAACCTTTTAAAAAGCAACCGAAAGGAAGTAAAGAAGATTCACAACGAATGACGAAATGGAACACCATGGCAACCTATTTGATGATATTAAAATGAAAGAGAAAGAGAGAGATAACATCAGTCCGCTGGAAAATGATATTGGTCAGGTAGTACTGGGGTACAAGGAAATTGCTGATAAACTCAATAACTATCTTGCATTAGTCTTCACTGTGGAAACACGAGCTGTATGCCAGAAGTTCGAGAGGGTCAAGGGGCAGACGCGAGTGAAGTTGCCATCACTTAGGAGCAGGGCTGCAGAACCTGAAAGGTTTGAAGCTAGATATGTCAGCTGAAACAGATGGTCGACGCTGCAGGTTTATGAAGAAGCTGGTTCAAAAGATTTCGGTGCATTATAAATAATCTTTCAAGAATCAATAGTTTCTGTCATGCATCCGGAACACTGAAAAATTTAAAATGCCACTCTACTCTTCAAGATGGGAGAGCGCCTGAAGAAAGGAAATTATAGACATTGTAGTCGGAGCATTATTGTTTGGAAGATATTGGAGTTAATGAGATGGTTTCCAGTTCATTGATAAGGATGTGGTTTCAGGGTACTTGGAGGCACGAGAAACAATAGGCCCAAATCAACATGACAAGCCCTGCCTGGCAAATCTGTTGAAATTACTTTTTAGAAATAACAAGCCTGATACACAAAGGAGAATTAGTGGCGTTGTGTATTTTCGAATTTCTGAAGGCCTTCGACAAGGTGCTACACATCAGTTTCGTGGTTAAGCGACCACGACATACAAGAAAGCTGCTGGCATAAGGGGAGTATTGTCTGATTGGTAATAAACGAAGAATGGGAATAAGGAATGCCTTTTCAGAGTGGCTGTCGCTGAATTGTGATGTACCACAGTGCTCTATGATAGGACCGCCTCCCTCTATGGTTAATGTCAATGATTTGGATTAGGAAATTAATGGCTTTGTGGCCAATCTTCGGGACGATACGTGGATAGGTGAATGGGCACGTAACACTCAGGAAGCAGAGAAGCTACAAAACGACTTAAATAAATTGTGAAAATGGACAAAGAGGTATCAGATGGAATACATAGTCAGGAGGTGTACGGCCCTGCACCTTCGTAGACGAAGAAGTGAAGATATTTTTTGAAGAGAAGAGAAAAATTATAATCTGAGGTGCAAATGGAATTCAGAGTTCTCGTGCAGGATTCCCTAAAGGGTAATTTGTAGGAATTTTCGGTGCTGAGGAAGGCAAATGCAGAGTTAGCATTCATTTCCAGCATTCAAATATAAAGTCAAGGACGTAATGTTCAGGATTCATTGGGCACGTGTGAAGCCTCATTTAGAATATTCTGAGTAGTTTTGGCCCTCTTATCTAGGATATGATGTGCTGACTTTGGAGAGGGTTCAAGGGAGGTTCACTAAATGATTCCCATGGTTTATCATACGAAGACTGTTTGGAGACTCTGGGCCTGTTCTATCCGAAATTCAGAAGATTAAAAAGGTGATCTCGCTGAAACCTATAGAACGTTGGACAGACACGGTAGCGTAGATTTGGAGAAGATGTTTCCCAATCTGGGTTAGTCTACGACCAGACAACCAAGCCTCCGAATGAAGGGACGTCCATTTCGAACAGGGATGAGGAATGAATCTATGGAATTCGCAGCCACGGACGATTATGTAGTCAAAATCATTGGGTATAGTTAATGCAGATGTCGATATAGTCTTAATTTGGCAGGAAATGGGGGTTACGGGGAGAACGCCGGAGGTTGGAGTTGAGGGGAAAAAGCTCAGCCATGAGGAAACGGCGGAGCAGACTCGATGAGCCAAATGCCCCATTTCCATTCCGATATTTCATTATCTTAAGGTCTTAAGACCGTATTTTCTTTTCCTGGACGAAATCGAAACAAGATTTCGCATTATGCACAATTATTCATCAAACAGTTGTTTCAAGTTGCTAATTGCGAATTAATGCAAATAGCATAAAAAAACAATAATATGATCTATTATGCTCCCTGGTGATGTGAGCCGGGTATAAATACACCAGGATGGGCACATTGAAGTACATGCCTAAAACATTCAACAGCAATTCATGGTATTTCAAGTAGCTTGGCTTTGATCGTTTATTATTCCATCATTGCAACGGTCGGCATTCCAGTTGAAGTGTTTGAGTTCATTATTTATCCGCAGCATATTGTGAAAAGTTGTATTTCCGCTGCCTTTGCAGATATTGTTATTCTCTGTCAATTGCGACAATGCATAAACAGTGCAAACAATAGCATAATGAAGCCATATTCATGTACTGTACAGACAGCTGATAGCAGAGGGGATGGAAATGTTTCAGAATCATGGTGAGTTGAACCTCTGGATGCTGTGCCTTCCCCCAACCAACCCCACAGTAGTAAGGGCAAGAAGTAAGTATAGTGCACATCAATGAGAATCATCACAATGTCTTGGATGGTGAAGCTCCTTAGAGATGGAATGTGTTTTCTTGGGGCACCAGTGCTTGAAGATATACTCAATGGTGGTTTTGCTCATGATGGAGCTAACTCAGTCCAGAGCACTCTGCGGCACTCTGCTTTCGAGACTCCAATCCCGGGCGGGATGCAACCCACTGGTATACCCTCCACTGTGTATCTGTAGAAATTTGGAGTCAGGTCAAATCTTCTCCAACTCTTTAGGAAGTGGAAACGCTGGCGTCCTTTCTTTGTGATTGGTTCAATCTGCTGGGTTAAAGTTCAGTTAGTTGTAGTTTCTCAGGATCTCGACTCTGTCCTCTCATTTCTCATAACAGGGCATTAAATACTAAGTGGTGTGGCTTTAGAGTTAATGATAAGAGATTTGCAATGGCTCAGAAGAATATCAGATTCAGACAGAGACTGGTCGGAAACTGCAACACACTCCCTGAGAAAACAATAAAGGCATTACCTCTCACAGCACTTAACGGTAGTTATTTAAACATCTGAATCGCAAGATATCGGAGTCTGCAAACCATGCTGGCAATTGGGAATTGTGCAGAAGTATCCCTATCAGTTGGAGCAACTCATAAAAAATGCTGGGGTTCTCTGCAGGCCAGGCAGCATCAACGAAAAAAAGTACAGTCGGCGTTTCAGGCAGAAACCCTTCCGTGGACTGAGAAGGATCCCACTGTACTTTTTCTATAGATGCTGCCAGGCCTGCTGAATCCCTTCAGCTTTCTATGTGAGTTGCTCTGATTTCCCGTATCTGCAGATTTTCTCCTGTTTCCCTGTTAGTTAGCATGGTCTTTCTGGTACGAAATGAAGGCATTTTCAATTCTAGACTATCCTTAACATCTGCGGTGCTACTATAAATGAACAATGTTATTGATTTGCATATTTGCATATTTGTAATGATATTGGAATTGATTTACCATTTTCACCTGTCACGCGACAGAGCGAATGGCTTTCATTGCGTGCCATACAGATATACCATGCCATTAATAAAGGCTTCAAGGCAACAAAAGAGGTAAAAGGATGCAGAATATACTGTTCTAGTTAATGCAATAAACGGACAGACCGTTTGATGGCTTATCTCCTGAGCAGCAAGTGCAGATGGAATCAATGGAGCGGTGCGCAATTTCTGTAGTAACTTGGTCTTTTGCAGAGCAATTGTCATTTTAATCTATGAAGAATTCAGTTTGGAGGTTTTTAAAGGAAGTAAAGGTAGAAACGCTGGAAGTGCTAATGATTATTCTCCGATAAACACTGGGCACAAGGTTTGCAGGAGCGATGAAACATTGATTCCATGTTCAAGTAGAGAGGTTGTTAAACCGTGTAATTGCAGAGAAGTTAGTCTACATTCAGTCCTATTACGGATATGACTCAGTGTCTCCCTTGATATTCTAGAAAAACTCAGCCATTCAAACTAGTAACAAAGTGTTGTACAAGGGTATTAATTCGGTGAAAATGTCATTTTGGAAGATATTGTTCTTGCTCTGGATCTGTTCCACAGAGATATCCTCTCTGGTAAAATCCAAACTGCATTATGTTGCAATTGCACAAGGTGGTTCAAAACAAGATACGATCCTACAGTAGATAACAGCATGTCAACTCAATGTCAAGCGTCAAGTGATAGAAGTCGCATTGAATACCTACCGGTAGAAGGTTGTCTTCAATTTCAGTGTCTTACTCCTTTGTCAGACACACCAAGTGGAAACACACATTCGCGGACTATTAATAGACAATTACCTCCCTCTCTCTCTATCTATCTATCTCTTTTTCTCTCTCTCTCTCTCTCGCTCTCTCTCGCACTGCCACACACACACACACACACACACACACACACACACACACACACACACACACACACACACACACACACACACACACACTCTGCCGGGTGGTGCTAGAGACAGATGCATTGGGGACGTTTAAGAGACCTTTAACTTGGCAAATGAATATGAATAAAATTGACGAATAAAGATATCCTGCAGACATAGCGAATTGCTTCGATGGCCATTTTAGTATTAATTTCTTTCGTTCTGCACAACTTTGTGGGCCGAAGGGTCTGTTGCTTCGGTATGCTCTTCCACGTTCAACACTTCTCTCGCCACCATATAAAATTTATTCTCACATCAGAAATTCACAGTCACACCAACCACGCGCCTACATTATTAGAACACCACGCAAAAAAAAAAACACACACAGACACGCTTCTACTCTCCAACACAGATTCATACATATTCTCACTCAAACCATTCACAATTACTAATACTCGCTTCTTCTGTCCTCTTCTATTGCAGCCAAACTGGCCGTAATTGGAGTGATGATCCGCAGACGTTGTGGTCTGTCCAGATGTATCACCGTCTACTTGGTGTCAATGGCGGTGACAGATTTCCTGGTGATCATCACGACCGTGATATTACTCCGGATTTATCCCATGACTTATTCGTCCAATGTCTTGACCATCATCCCGGGGTGCATTGCGAATGTCACCGGAGCGTACGCCGTCAGAGAATGCTCCGTTGGGTGACGGTGATGTTCACCTTTGATCGCTATGTCGCTCTCTGCTGTCAAAAATTGAAAACGAAGTACAGCACCGAGCGAACGGCAATTGTGACGATCGGAACAGTGAGCGCCCTGAGCTGCTTTAAAAATGCTTTTATGGGTTTTATATATGAACCTGCACGTGATTTCGAACCCACAACGTGCATAATTAAGTCAGCATATTATACTGGCTGGTTAATATTTGACTGGATGGCTATCATTTTGACCCCTTTCCTGCCGTTCTTTCTAATTTTGCTACTCAAGTTATTAACTACAGAAACATTTTAAGGGCCATTAGAATTCGCAGGAGACTCCAAGGCAACGGGAACAGTGAGAGACAGAATGACACGGAGACAGACAGTCGCAGTAAGTCTATCGTCCTGCTCCTAAGTATCTCGGGCCTCTTCATCCTCTTGTGGCTGCTGGTACTGATAACTTTCCTCTACGTTCACATTACCGGCATCTCTTTCTTTTCAGGTTCCAATTTCAGTGATTCAAAATTCCCTCTGGAAGAAAGCGGATACGCGCTTCAGTTCCTGTGTTCCTGCGTGTAAACCATTTATTTATGCACGGACACAGAGTAAGACCAGAGACGAGTTAAAGCTGGGGCTGAAATGTCCACTGAACCTCATTAATAAGTTATTAACGTAAGCTTTCTGTATAAAGAACAATAAATATGCAGATGCTGGAAATCAGAATTAATATACATAAAATGCTGGAGGAACTCAGCAGACCAGGCAGCATCTATGGTAAAAATTATAGTCGACGGTTTTGGCCGAGACCCTCCGGCATAACCTCAGTAACAGAGCATCAGCGAAGCAGTTTTTGAATGACGAGCGTATGTAATTTTTATCACCATACACGTTAAGATCTAAGTAAAGATCATTTTACCGCTGAGTGGTTAAATTGTTTATTGTGTTTCTAAATTATCGCCATTCGAATTTTGCTGACTGGTTGATAACTGATTTACAGGTAATTCAGCCGTAAGTATATTTCATTGCACCTCTGCATATATGCACTTGTGCATATGGCGACAAACTTAACTTTGTCATAAATTGGAGAGTCACCAATAGCTCGCTAAAAATTAGGATGCAATAGCAGACACCATGCAACAAAGTGGATGTACTACAGAGTATTCTCCAATGATGGAGGCCGAACTATTCAACGTTCGAGATATTCTCTTTGCCGACAGCGGAGGAGTCTACAGACGACACGATGTGTGGAGGTGCACTGGTTGCTCGACGTTTTGATACATACAGAGTTAACTCCTGAAGTTGCCGTGAAGCTGAACCGTTCAATGCCGGGTTTCGCAAATTTCAAATCTTTAACTTCACCACCATTGCTCAGTTCTAGTACTTGGGATCCTCCTTCAATCCTTGATCATTCCACTAGTTTATGTATTTATTTATTTAGCGGTACCGCACAGAGTGGGCCCTTCAGGAACTGCGAGCCTCACTGCCCCAGCATCTTCTGACAACCCAGCAACCCAAACTTCACCGTGGGACAACTTACGATGACCGATTCAGCTACCCGATAGGGAGGAAACTGGACGGCCGGAAAAATAAAAGACCCTCGCATTCCACGGGAGGACGTACAGAGACTCCTTACAGAATGCATTTGGGTTCCAAGCTCCGGAACTACACATGCTGTTATAGTGTTCCGCTGAACGCTGCAGTACTGTGGCGCCCAATGTCAATGTGCAGTTATTAGCAAACAAGATGTCAGCGCAAGAATGCTTTATTAGTCAGACCTGGGGTTTTATTAGTTTCGCTGAAACAAGGCTCACTCCAACCCTCCTGACAGGACCAGATCGATGGTTTATTACATAGACCAGACGGCAGCGTCGGGTATAGGAAAAAAGTGCCAATGTCTGTTTCATGATAAACTAGTGGCGGAACACAGTCCTGTCCCGTTCCTGCTTCCGAAACTGGAGCAACTGAAGGTGAAGTAACGACTGATCTAGGTACCGTATGAGTATTTTTAGGACATATTGAACAGTTCGCTTCTGCAGTCAGGCACTCTCAACTGCTACAGAACGTTTACTTAAGCACTAAAGGTAATTTACACACTTCAATTATCTACCAACTTGCCCAACTTATGTATCTGGGAGGAACGCATGTTGAGAAAGAGGAAGCCACAGCAGGGAATCGAACCCGGGTCTTGGAGCTGTGAAGCAGCTGCAATACCAACTGTCACACTGCGCCACCCAACTAAAACAAGGTTTATAGGTTAACAGCCTAACAGCCTGGTGGTGGATGCGGAAACGATAGAGTCCTTTAAGAGACATCTGGATGGATACATGGAGTTTGGAAAAATACATGGCTATGGGTAAGCCTAGGTAGTCCTAAAATAAGGACATGTCCGGCGCAGCTTTGTGGACTGAAGGGCCTGTATTGTGCTGTAGGTTTTCTATGTTCCCAGTACCAAATGGTCCGGTCTACTGCACATTGTACGGTCGGATAACAAGGACGAGAGCTGAATGTTCTGGAGTATTTATTAATGTTACAAAGCTGTTGGCAAGTTCGC